>NC_045956.1:189181123-189363735 GCF_010909765.2 Amblyraja radiata | reverse complement strand
ATGGTGGCCAGCGGGGTGGGTGGGGGCTTTCTGGAGCGCTAGTATGGGTGTTGTGGGCCGAAGGGACTGGTATAAACGAAGAAGTACAACGTAGCAAAGATGAGCGGGAAGCAAGTGGGTTGGGTAATGTTTAAGGAACAACAGAAGATAACCAATAAGACAATATAGGGAGAAAAGATGAGGTACGAAGGTAAGCGAGCCAAGAATATAAGCAGGATAGTAAAAGCTTCTTTGTGTATGTGAAGAGGAAAAAAATAGTTAAGACCAAAGTTGGACCCTTGAAGACCGAAAAAGGTGATTTATTATGGGGAACAAGGAAATGGCAGATGAGTTGACAGGTACTTTGGATCTGTCTTCACTAAGGAGGACACAAACAATCTTCCTGATATAGTAGTGCCAGAGGATCTGGGGTGACAGAGGAACTGAAGGAAATCCACATTAGGCAGGAAATGTAGTTGGATAGACTGATGGGACTGAAGGCTGATAAATCCCCAGGGCCTGATGGTCTGCATCCCAGGGTACTTAAGGAAGTGGCTCTAGAATCATGGATGCATTGGTGATAATTTTCCAATGTTCTATAGACTCAGGATCAGTTGCTGTGGATTGGAGGATAGCTAATGTTATCCCACTTTTTAAGAAAGGCGGGAGAGAAAAACGGGGAATTCTTGACCAGTTAGCTTGACATCGGTGGTGGGGAAGCATGCTGGAGTCCAATCATAAAGATGAGATAGCCGCACATTTGGATAGCAGTACAGGATCGTTCCGAGTCAGCATGGATTTACGAAGGGGAAATCATGCTTGACTAATCTTCTGGAATTTTTTGAAGATGTAACTAGGAAAATGGACATGGGAGAGCCAGTGGATGTAGTGTACCTGGACTTTCAGAACGCATTTGATAAGGTCCCATATAGGAGATTAGTGGGCAAAATTAGGGTACATGGTATTGGCGATAGAGTGCTGACATGGATAGAGAAGTGGTTGGCAGACAGGAACAAAGAGTAGGGATTAACGGGTCTCTTTCAGAATGGCAGGCAGTGACTAGTTGGGGTACCGCAAGACTCGGTGCTGGGACCGCAGCTATGTACAATATATATCAATGATTTGGATGAAGGGATTCAAAGTAACATTAGCAAATTTGCAGATGACACAAAGCTGGGTGGCAATGTGAGCTGTGAGGAGGATGCTATGAGAATGCAGGATGACCTGGACAGGTTGGGGGAGTGGGCAGATGCATGGCAGATGAAGTTTAATGCGGATAAATGTGAGGTTATCCACTTAGGTAGCAAAAACAGGAAGGCAGATTACTATCTAAATGGCGTCAAATTGGGAAAAGGGGAAGTACAACGGATCTGGGGGTCCTTGTACATCAGTCTATGAAAGTAAGCCTGCAGGTACAGTAGGCAGTGAAGAAAGCGAATGGCATGTTGGGCCTTTATAATAGTGGAATCGAATATAGGAGGTCCTTCGGCAGTTGTACAGTGCCCCAGTGAGACCACACCTGGAGTATTGTGTGCAGTTTTGGTCACCTAATTTGAGGAAGGACATTCTTGCTATTGAGGAAGTGCAGCGTAGGTTTACAAGGGTAATTCCCGGATGGCTGGACTGTCATATGCGAGAGAATGGAGCAGCTGGGCTTGTACACTCTGGAGTTTAGAAGGATGAGAGGGTATCTCATTGAAACATATAAGATTGTTAAGGGCTTGGACACACTAGAGGCAGGAAACGTGTTCACGACATTGGGGGAGTCCAGAACCAGCTGCCAAGTTTAAGAATAAGGAGTAAGCCATTTAGAACGGAGATGAGGAAACACTTTTCCTCGCAGAGAGTGGTGGACTCGTGATCTGATCCTGAGTCTATAGAACATTGGAAAATTATCTGTGGAATTCTCTGCCTCAGAAGGCGGTGGAGGCAGGTTCTCTGGATGCTCTCAAGAGAGAGCTAGATGGGGCTCTTAAAAATAGCAGAGTCAGGGGATATGAGGTGAAGGCAGGAACGGGGTACTGATTGGGGATGATCAGCGATGATCACATTGAATGGCGGTGCTGGCTCGAAGGGCCAAATGGCCTACTCCTGCACCTATTGTCTATTGTTTCAAGAGGGCTATTATGGACATTGTGGGCCGAATGGATTCTTGGGTTGGCAGCTCAGTCACTCAGGCCTGGTGGGATGGCAGCTCAGGCCTGGTGGGCTGGAAGCTCAGTCACTCAGGCCTGGTGAGCTGGCAGCTCAGTCACTCAGGCTTGGCGGGCTGGCAGCTCAGTAACTGCCAGAAATTCTGCCGAAAACAGGTGAGAGTCTCTGTGCGAGAGAGAAGGCGGAGGGGCGGAGAATCAATTTTAGAGATTTTGCATCTTTTTCTGCAGATCACCGCAATGAAGGAGGAAAGTCTATCCTGGCCTGGATCTCACAGGGAGCCAATGAAGGTAGGGAGAACAATACTTGGGTGAGCTTTAATACTTGCAGGGGGAATACATACTGATGGGCCGAAGGGACTCCTCCTGGGCTAATACAGGTCTGATGGGTCGAAGGGGCTATTTAAAAAAAAAGTCTGAGTGAAATCTCAGTGAAAGGCATTTTTGCAGGACATTTCCTCCCCTGGCACAGGCCTTTTGGGCGAAAAACCTCCTCCTGGGCTAATACGGGCATTTTTGACAAAAGGGACTAGTTTCTCGGCTAATAGGGGCCTTGTAGGCCGAAATTAGTAGGTTCAGGCAGGCCAAACAACTCATTTCCATTTCAATTTCAAACTCAGGGCAGGCCAAACAGCTCATTGCATTATCTTTTCCATTTCCATTTCCATTTCAATTTCAAGCAAAGGGCAGGCCAAACATCTGATTGCATTTTCATTTCACTTCCATTGCCATTGCAGTTTCAAGCACAGGGCAGGCCGAACAGCTGATTGCATTTTCATTTCCATTGCCGTTGCAGTTTCAAGCTCAGGGCAGGCCAAACAGATCATTGCATTTTCATTTCACTTCCATTGCCATTGCAGTTTCAAGCACAGGGCAGGCCAAACAGCTCATTGCATTTCCATTTCATTTCCATTGCCATTGCAGTTTCAAGCGCAGGCCAGGCCAAATAGCTTATTGCATTTTCACTTCGTTCCCATTGCCATTGCAGTTTCAAGCACAGGGCAGCCCAAACAGCTGATTGGATTTTCATTTAATTTCCATTGCCATTGTAGTTTCAAGCACAGGGCAGGCCAAGCAGCTGATTGCATTCTCATTTCATTTCCATTGGCATTGCTGTTTCAAACACAGGGCAGGCTGCTGCACCCGCTGAGTTTCTCCAACACTTTTGTCTACCTTCGATTTTCCAGCATCTGCAGTTCCTTCTTAAAAACTCATTGCATTTTCATTTCATTTCCACTGCCATTGCAGTTTCAAGCAAAGGGCAGGCCAAACAGCTGATTTCATTTTCACCAGGGGCGCCGGTGATATGGCAGCCCTGCCGGCAGTCTGTTCATTTTTTCGTTCTTTTGTTATTTTTTAGTGCGTTCAAAGTTTGTTTTAATGTTCTTCGATATGCTTTATGTGGGGAGGAGAGGGGAGGGGATCGGGGGAAACTTTTTTCAAACCCCTATTTTCCCGGAGATATTATCAATTTTCGGATCACATTCTCCGGGCTCTGCGGCCTACCATCTCTTGAGCTGGAAGCTTCCTCGGACTGCCATGAGCCCCACCGCAGGGCGCGGATTTAACATCGGAGCGGATCCCTTGCCTGGGATCACTCCCTCTGCGACCACCGTGGACTTAATATGGGCATTTTTGGCAAAAGGGACTAGTTTCTCGGCTAATAGGGGCCTTGTGGGCCAAAATTAGTAGGTTCAGGCAGGCCAAACAACTCATTTCCATTTCAATTTCAAACTCAGGGCAGGCCAAACAGCTCATTGCATTATCTTTTCCATTTCCATTTCCATTTCAATTTCAAGCAAAGGGCAGGCCAAACATCTGATTGCATTTTCATTTCACTTCCATTGCCATTGCAGTTTCAAGCACAGGGCAGGCCGAACAGCTGATTGCATTTCCATTTCCATTACCGTTGCTGTTTCAAGCTCAGGGCAGGCCAAACAGCTGATTGCATTTTCATTTCACTTCCATTGCCATTGCAGTTTCAAGCACAGGGCAGGCCAAACAGCTCATTGCATTTTCATTTCATTTCCATTGCCATTGCAGTTTCAAGCGCAGGCCAGGCCAAATAGCTTATTGCATTTTCATTTTGTTCCCATTGCCATTGCACTTACAAGCACAGGTCAGGCCAAACAGCTGATTGGATTTTCATTTAACTTCCATTGCCATTGCAGTTTCAAGCACAGGGCAGACCAAACAGCTGATTGCATTTTCATTTCACTTCCATTCCCATTGCACTTACAAGCACAGGGCAGGCCAAACAGCTGATTTCATTTTCACCAAGGGCGCCGGGGATATGGCAGCCCTGCCGGCAGTCTGTTCATTTTTTCGTTCTTTTGTTATTTTTTAGTGCGTTCAAAGTTTGTTTTAATGTTCTTCGATATGCTTTATGTGGGGGGAGAGGGGAGGGGATCGGGGGAAACTTTTTTTCAAGCTCCTCTCTTCCCGGAGATGTGATCAATTTTCGGATCACATTCTCCGGGCTCTGCGGCCTACCATCTCTTGAGCTGGAAGCTTCCTCGGACTGTCATGAGCCCCACCGCAGGGCGCGGACTTAACATCGGAGCGGATCCCTTGCCTGGGATCACTCCCTCCGCGACCACCGTGGACTTACCATCAAGGGCTCGCGCTCGGGAGAGGATAGTGGGGAGCTCCAACGCCGTGGACGGTTCGACCAGCCCCAACGCGAGGTTCGATTGCCTGGTGAGGGGGAGTTGACATTCCCCCGATGCAAGAGCTGAATGCCTCGATGCGGAGGGCCCGAACGCCGCCGTCTACGTGTGAAGATCATCCCGTCAACGGAGGGCTCAAGGCCCCCGACTGAGAAAGAACAAAAGGAAGGACTTGAACTTTATTTCACCTTCCATCATGGTGAGGAATGTGTAGGAGTCACTGTGGTGGATGTTCATGCTGAAATGTGTTTTTGAGTGATTTGTTGCTTTTATTTGTATGACTGACCTGACCAATGAAATTCCTCGTATGTTGCAAAACATACTTGCCGAATAAAGTGTGATTCTGATTCTGATGGAAGCAGAAGCGAGGATGCCGGGCGGGCCTACTTGCCAGGCTAAAGAAACAGTCACATAGACTTCCGTTACCGAGCATCTTCCTCACCAACGCCAGATCCATCGTCCACAAAACAGACAAACAGGAATTACAAATTGCTGCAAACACCTATGTTCACGAATGCTGTGTGATGATCATAACTGGAACATGGTTACACCCGCTGATCCCGGACGCTGCGGTACAACTGACGGGCCGTACCACTCATTGCCAAGACAGAAACGGTGACTCCGGTAAGAACAGAGGAAGTGGTCTTTGCATCTATGTACATAATGACGGGTGTACAAACAGTGAGATCATATACATCCATTGCTCTCCTCCCTTGTAAATAATGATTATCATTTGCAGACTCTTCCATTTGCCTAGAGAGTTCACTAGTGATGATGACTGCTGTCTATATCCCACCAGATGCCAACGTTAGCACAGCTCTTGCCCATCTGCATGACACCATAAACAAACAACAGCAGGCTCATCCTGAAGGAGTTGACATTGTTGCAGGGGATTTCAATAAAGCATGCTTAAAGTCAGTGCTTCCTAAATTCGTACACACTGGACCACGTTTACTCCAACATAATGTATGCATATAGAGCAGTACCCCTCCCACTTTTGTGCCTGTCAGACCATCTCTCACTGCTACTCATCCCAGCATATACCTCACTCAGGAGGTAAACCAAGCCAGACATAAAGATCATAAAAACCTGGCCTGAGGGAACACTCTCTAATCTGCAGGATTGCTTTGCACATACAGCATGGAATATAACAGAATTTACAGGACTACACAGAAACAGTACTGCACCGATAACGTCACTGGTGAAAAACGCATCCGAGTTTATCCCAACCAAAAACCCTGGATGACTAGTGACGTACAGTCACTCCTGAGAACCTGCAAATCTGCCTTTAGATCGGGTGACAGGGCCCAATACAGCATGGCAAGAGCAGAACTGAGGAGAGGCATCAAAGCTGCAAAGGAGGCCTACAAGAAAAAAGTGGAGGACCATCTGGGTTATCTTGGACATATTGGATTATCACACAATAACCCACGGCAGGTGTAGAAAGGATTGCAGCAAATCAATTACAAAGGAAACTCACCTGTGACTGACGGTGCTAATGCCTCACTGGCGGAGGAACTAAACCATTTCCTTGGTCGCTTTGAGGCAAAGAGGCCTCGTGCAGTCACGCTGCTCCCACCGACCTCCAGCTCCCATTCGCTCACTCTCCAGGAACACCAAGTGAGGCGTGCGCTCAAGTCGGCGAACACAAGGAAAGCTGCTGGACGTGATGGTGTACTCAGCAAAGCACTCAAAGCTTGTGCAGACCAGCTATCAGGGGTCTTTACCAAGATCTTCAATCTTTCCCTGACACAAGCCATTATACCACCTTGTCTGAAGTAGGCTACCATCATACCTGCAGCATCCCTGTACCATCATCCCTGCATTTCACAGCACATCAAAGCCAGCTTCCCTCCAAACCTTGACCCTCATCAGTTTGCTTATAGAGCAAACAGATTGACGGAGGACGTCATCGCCACTGCCCTCCACACTGCACTGAGCTATCTGGAACATGCTGGGAACCATGTAAGGATCCTTTTATTGACTATAGTTCTGCTTTTAATACAATCATCACCGACGTACTAGTCAACAAGCTGTCGGACTTAGACATCCCCCCTCTCACCTGCGCCTGGATAAAGGACTTTCTCACTAACCGCCCACAAACAGTCAAAATGGGCCCCACTGCTCCTCCACCCTCACACTCAGCACTGGTTCTCCACAGGGCTGTGTGCTGAGACCACTCCTCTAGGCTCTGCCGTCTACTCCACAAACTCCATTATTAAATTTGCAGATGACACCACAGTGGTCGGACTCATATCAGGAGGAGATGAGGCAGCGTACAGAGACGAAGTCCTGAAGCTGTCAGAGTGGTGTTCTGCGAATAACCTGGCACTTAATATCAGCAAAACAAAGGAAATGGTCATCGACTACAGAAGGCACAGAGTAGACCCTGCATTAACGGGGACTGTGTCGAGAGGGTTTCCACCATCAAATTCCTGTGAACGCACATTGTGGAGGACCTCTCCTGGTCTGCCAACACTTCAGCGGTGGTAAAAAAGACCCAGCAGCGATTGCACTTCCTGAGAGTGCTAAGGAAGAACAGTTTAGAGGAGAAGCTGCTAGTGACCTTCTACTGCTCCACCATCGAGAGTGTGCTGGCATATTGTATCACGGTGTGGTATGCTGGCTGCTCAGCTGCAGACAGGAGAGCACTGCAGAGAGTGATCAAAACTGCCCAGAATATCATCGGCTGCCCTCTGCCTTCTCTGGAAGATATCTCCAGCTCTCGGTGCCTCTGTAGAGCCAGGAAAATAATCAAAGACCCCTCCCATCCTGGACAGTTCCTGTTCAAACTCCTGCCCTCTGGTAGGCGGTACAGGTGCGTCAAAAGCCGGACAAACAGACTCAAGAACAGTTTCTTTCCCTGGGCCATTAGAACTCTAAATTCCTCAAATATCCACACGACATGAGAATACTGTCATCCATAAAACAGACCACTCAGCCAATAGTTCTTTAAAAAAAAAAAATATTTTAAGTATTTATTAAATTTTAAAGTAATATTCTCCCAGTGCAATGTTCTACTTAGGTGTGATAATTATAATTAATCTACTATTTTAAGCAGTTAAGTAACGTCTTGAATGTATTGTGTGTGTTTTTGTCTTGTTTGGACTTGATTTGGTTGCACTGATCAGGAGTAGCTCTCCTAATTTCATTGTATTTCTAAGTACAATGACAATAAAGGCTTATTATTATTATTATTATTATTATTATTATTATTATTATTATTATTATTATTATTATTATTATTATTATTATTATTATTATTATTATTATTATTATTATTGTTATGTCATTTCCATTGCCATTGCAGTTTCAAACACACAGCAGGCCAAACAGCTCATTGCCTTTCCATTGCCATTGCAGTTTCAAGCACAGGGCAGGCCAAACAGCTCATTGCATTTTCATTTCATTTCCATTGCCATTGCAGTTTCATGCATTGAAGGCCAAACAGCTTATTGCATTTTCATTTCATTTCCATTGCCATTGCAGTTTAAAGCACATTCATTGCGGTGATTGACGGGCGAGAGGATCTCAACGTTTTTTAAACACTCATAACTTTTTGATTTTCCATCGATGGGAAAAATCCTCGGGGCCTGGTCAACGGAGGACTGTGAGTAAGATGGCCAAAAATCATGGCGATATATGGTAGCGTTTTTAAAAAAAATCAATATACAGCTCGGTCAGGAAGTGGTCAAGGTGAACCTCGGCAGCGGGAGCCTCGGCGGAGAGTGAGACTGCCGTGAGGAACGGTGGGAGAACAAAGGAGGACCCATTGTGGCGGGGTGGGGGGGGGGGGTGGCACTCTAGCTTTAGAATCCTCTGCCCAGGGGATAAGCCGGCGTTCATTTGTTCTGGTGGAGGCGCTGTGCACACATCAGTCTCTCACGTTTTTGTGTACCTTGTGTGTTGTGACTGTTGGCAGACCAATTTCCCTCCGTGGATGAATAAAGTTTTATCGTATCGTATTGTTAATGGTCCTGCTCGTGATTCTGCTATGTAATGCATGTAAGGATACAGACCTAATGCAGGCAAATGGATTAGTGCATATGGGTAAAGATGTATCGACATGGTGGGCCAAAGGGCCTGTTTAGAGTCATACAGCACGGTAACTTCCCTTCAACCCAATATGTCCATACCGGCCAACATACCGACCATCTAAGCTTGTCCCATTTTCTCATGTTTGTCCCCCAAAACATTTGCTATCAATGTACCTGTCCAAATGTCTTTTAAATATTGTTATAGTGAGTGGCTGCTTCAAGTTCTCAGTGTGACCTCTGCCCAGATTGTGTCTTAGTTTTACTGAGAGCTTCAGTGCCTTCAGTTCCACCCGACCCAACCACATCCTTTGCTTTTCATAGAAGCCACATGACTGTTAGAATCATAGAGCTAAACAGCATCAAAACAGCCCTTCACACAACTCGTCCTTGCTGACACAGTTACTGAGTTAGTAACTTGGTTCCTGTCCCTCCAAACCTTTCCTATCTATTTACCTGTCCAAATATTTTTAAACATTGTCACTTTACCTGTCAGAAAAGCTAGTAGAGGCAGGTAAAATAACAATGTTTAAAGATATTTAGACAGGTACATTGATAGGAAAGTTTGGAGAGACATGGACCAGGCACGGGCTTCTGGGATGACTTAGTTTGTAACTTGGTCTGCATGGACGATTTGGATTGAAGGGCCCGTTTCGATGCTGCAAAGATATGTAAACATTGAAAAGTTGCGTGAAAATGGTACTCCTTTAAATCTTCCCTGCTTAATTTAAACCCGGTGCCCTCTAAACTCCCCAATACAAGGAAAAACGCTGTTTTTTCAAGGTTTTATTAACTTCTGTAAAGTCACCCTTCAGCCTCCAATGATCATGAAAATAATCCCAATCATCTCCTTGTTACGCAAATCTAAAAGCCCATACTATCACATGGTTTCTTTGAATAGCCAAGGATGTGTTTGTGGTAATACCAGGCACAATCTGGGCAGAAGTCACACTGACAACCTGAAGCAGCCACTCACCTGTCCGGGACACTGAAGGAAGGAGCTGGTAATCAGTCTCTGTGCGTTTTGCTGTCTATTGGTCTGTGTTACACTTATTCACTGCTGTCTCTGGTGTTCAGTTCACTCACCTTCCAATGTTATTTCTGGCAGTGCGAGCGGTGAGATTGTTCGATCTCAGAGCCACAGACACAACTCTCGTGAGAGGTAAGGCCAAGAGAGAGGACAGAGACAGGCAGCAGCTGTGGGATTGCCACGACAGAGGTATAGAAGGAGGGCCAGGTAGAATGGGAGCAGCCTTGTTGGGGGGGATTGTGCAATCAAAATGATGCTGCTGAGGTGAAGGTGTGGGCTTGGGTGAGAGTTGGACTTCATCCACGCTCCCAACTTGTCCAAATTCTTCTGCAGAGTACCTGCTTTCTTTACACTACTTGCCACTCCACCTATCTCTGTATCATCTGTAAACCTGGCCACAAAGCCTTCAATTCCCTCATCTAAATCATTGATATACAACTTGAAGAGTAATGGTCCCAGCACCGAGCCCTTGGGAACTCCGTTAGTCACTGACAGCCAACCAGAAAAAGCATCTTTATTGCCAATCTTTGCCGTCTACCATCCAGCCAACCTGCTATCAATGCTAGTATCATCCCTATGATACCCTAGGCTCTCATCCTCTTTAGCAGTCTCATGTGCAGCAACTTATCAAAGGCTTTCTGAAAATCCAGGTAAACCACATCCAAAGACTCTTCTTTGTCTATCCTGCTATTTATTTCCTCAGCGAATTCCAAAAGGTTAGTCAGGCAAGATCTCCCTTTCACAAAATCATGTTGACCGGCCTATTTTATTGTGTGCCGATATGTACTCAGAAACCTCATTCTTTTGTAATGGACTCTAAAATCTTACCAATCATTGAAGTTAGGCTAACAATAGACAATAAGTGCAGGTGTAGGCCATTTGGCCCTTCGCGCCAGTGCAGCCATTCACTGTGATCATGGCTGATCTATAATCAGTACCCCTTTCCTGCCTTCTTCTCATATCCCTTGACTACGCTATCTTTAAGAGTTCTATCTAATTCTTTCTTGAAAGCATCCAGAGAATTGGCCTCCACTGCCTTCTGAGGCTGGGTATTCACAACTCTCTGGGTGAAAAGGTTTTTCCTCATCTCTGTTCTAAATGGCCTACCCCTTATTCTTAAACTGTGGCCCCTTGTTCTGGACTCCCACACCATCGGGAACATGTTCCTGCCTCTAGTGTGTCCAATCCCTTAATAATCATATACGTTTCAATAAGATATCCTCTCATCCTTCTAAACTCCAGTGTTTACAAGCCCAGTCGCAACATATGACAGTCCCGCCATCCCGGGTATTAACAACGTGAAGCTGCGCTGCATTTCCTCAATACAAGAATGTCCTTCCTCAAAGTTGGAGACCAAAACTGCACACAAAGGTTCAAAGGTTCAAAGGTTCAAAGGTTGATTTATTGTCACATACACGTAAATGTAGTGAAATTCCTTTTGCCATGCAGCACATAAAAAAGAATACAAACATAACAATAATAAATAGCTTTAACATAAAAACATCCCCCCACAATGGTTCCCATTATGGGGGAAGGCACAGTCCAGTCCCATCCCCAATGTCCACCCATAGTCGGGCCTATTGAGGCCTCCACAGTTGCCTCTACGGAGGCCCGATGTTCCAGGCCGTCCTCGCCGGGTGATGATGTTCCAGCGTCGGGAGAATCCTCTCAGCGGCATGGGAACCCTGGAACGGCCGCCTCCCTACTCGAGACCGTGGCTTCCGGAGCCGACAAGGCCGCGCCGAATGGAGCTCAACTGGCGATCTCGTCGCGAGATCCCAGGCTCCCGATGGAAAGTTCAGAGCTGCCGCCCGCAGCCGCACCTCAGACCCGCAGCTCCGCAACGGACCCAGCTCACCGGAGTTCCAGCTCAGCAACCCAGGCAAGGCACCGCCTGCCCCGCAATGGCGCTCCAGCGCTGCACCGCCATCCTCAGACCCGCAGCTCCGCCGCCGCTGATGCCGGTGCCGCCGCCGCTGATGCCGGTGCCGCCGCCGCTGATGCCGGTGCCGCCGCCGCCGATGCCGAGGCTCCAGGCAGTCCCCTCAGGAAATGCCGCTCCAGGCCCGCTGGTAGGCCGCGAGGACGGGTCGAAAGTGCAGCCCGGAGAAGAGCTGCATCTCCGACCAGGTAGGGACCCTGAAAATTAGTTTCCCCCTTGCCCCCCCCCCCCCTCCCCACACATAAAAAAGCTAGAACTCCTTAAAAACAAAACACTAAACTAACGAAAAAAAAGAAAAAAGAAATGAAAAACAGACAGCTGCAGGCTAGGCAGCCATACCCCCTACAGGTCGGCGCAATACTGCAGGTGTGGTCTCACCAGGGCCCTGTACAACTGTAGAAGGACATCTTTGCTCCTATACTCAACTCCTCTTGTTATGAAGGCCAACATGCCATTCGTTTTCTTCACTGCCTGCTGCACCTGGATGCTTACTTTCAGTGACTGCTGAACAAGGACACCCAGATCTCGTTGTATTTCCCCCTTTTTTAACTTTACACCATTCAGATAATAATCTGCCTTCCTGTTCTTGCCACCAAAGTGGATAACCTCATATTTATCCACATTAAACTGCACACTGCCACCCAGCTTTGTGTCATCTACAAATTTGATAATTTTACTTTGAATCCCTTCATCTAAATCATTGATGTATATTGTAAATAGCTGCAGTCTCAGCACTGAGCCTTGTGGTGCACCACTAGTCACTGCCTGCCATTCTGAAAGGGACCTGTTAATCCCTATTCTTTATTTCCTGTCCACCAACCAATTTTCTATCCATGTCAGTACCCTACCCCTAATACCATGTGCCCTAATTTTGCCCATTAATCTCCTATGTGGGACCTTACGAAAGGCTTTCTGAAAGTCCAGGTACACTATATCCACTGGCTCTCCCTTGTTCATTTTCCTAGTTACATCCTTAAAAAGTTCCATAAGATTAATCAAGTATGATTTAACCTTCGTAAACATAGAAACATAGAAAATAGGTGCAGGAGTAGGCCATTCGGCCCTTCGAGCCTTCACCGCCATTCAATATGATCATGGCTGATCATCCAACTCAGTATCCTGTGCCTGCCTTCTCTCCATACCCCCTGATACATTTAGCCACAAGGGCCACATCTAACTCCCTCTTAAATATAGCCAATGAACTGGCCTCAACTACCTTCTATGGCAGAGAATTCCAGAGATTCACCACTCTCTGTGTGAAAAATGTTTTTCTCATCTCGGTCCTAAATGATTCCCCCTTATCCTTAAACTGTGACCACTTGTTCTGGACTTCCCCAACATCGGGAACAATCTTCCTGCATCTAGCCTGGCCAACACCTTAAGGATTTTGTTAGTTTCTATAAGATCCCCCCTCAATCTTCTAAATTCTATCGAGTCCAAGCCGAGTCTATCCAGTCTTTCTTCATATGAAAGTCCTGACATCTCAAGGATCAGTCTGGTCAACCTTCTCTGTACTCCCTCTATGGCAAGAATGTCTTTCTTCGGATTAGGAGACCAAAACTGCACGCAATCCTCCAGGTGTGGTCTCACCAAGGCCCTGTACAACTGCTGTAGAACTTCCCTGCTCCTATACTCAAATCCTTTTGCTATGAATGCAAAACATACCATTCGCTTTCTTCACTGCCTGCTGCACCTGCATGCCTACTTTCAATGACTGGTGTACCATGACACCCAGGTCTCGTTGCATCTCCCCTTTTCCTAATCGGCCACCATTCAGATAACAGTCTACTTTCCTGTTTTTGCCACCAAAGTGGATAACCTCACATTTATTCACATTATACTGCATCTGCCATGCATTTGCCCACTCACCCAGCCTATCCAAGTCACCTTGCAGCCTCCTAGCATCCTCCTCACAAATAACACTGCCCCCCAGCTTCGTGTCATACGCAAACTTGGAGATGTTGCATTCAATTCCCTCATCCAAATCATTGATATATATTGTATAATCGATGCTGACTCGGACCGATCCTGTTACTGCTATCCAAATGTGCTGCTATTTCATCGTTTATAATTGACTCCAGTATCTTCCTCACCACTCAGGCTAACTGGTCTCTAATTCCCTGTTTTCTCTCTCCCTCCTTTCTTAAAAAGTGGGATAACATTAGCTACCATCCTATCAACAGGAACTGATCCTGAAACAATAGAACATTGGAAAATGATCACCAATGCATCCACGATTTCTAGAGCCATTTCCTTAAGTACCCTGGGATGCAGACCTTCAGGCCCTGGGGATTTATCAGCCTTCAGTTCCATTATTTTACCCAACACCATTTCCTGCCTAATGTGAATTTCCTTCATTTCCTCCGTCTGCTTAGGTCCTCTGGCCACTAGTACACCTGGGAGATTGTTTGTGTCTTCCTTAGTGAAGACAGATCCAAAGTGCCCGTTCAACTCGTCTGCCATTTCTTTGTTCCCCATAATAAATTCACCTATTTCTGTCTTCAAGAGATCCACATTTGTCTGAACTAATTTTTTTCTCTTCACCTGCCTAATGAAGCTTTTGCTATCCTCCTTTATATTCTCGGCTGTTTACCTTCGTACCTCAGCTTTTCTCGTAATATTGCATTTTTAATTAGCTTCTGTTGCTCTTTAGAAGTTACCCAATCCTCTGGTTTTCTGCTCCTGTTTGCTATATTATACTTCTCTTTTATTTTTACACTGTACTTGACTTCCCTTGTCAGCCTCTTACTCCCCTCAGAATATTTCTTCCTGGTTGGAATGAACTGATCCTGCACCTTCTGTATTGTTCCCAGAAATACCTGCCATTGTTGTTCCACTGTCATTCCTGCTAGGGTCTCTTTTCAGTCAACATTGGCCAGCTCCTCCCTCCATAGTCCCCCTTTGCTCACCTGTAATACTGACACTTCCGATTTTCCCTTCTTCCTCTCAAATTGTAGATTAATACTAATCATATTATGGTCACTACCACCTAATGGCTCCTTTACCTCGAGTTCTTTATCAAATCCAGTTCATTACATAACACTAAATCCCGAATTGCCTTCTGCCTGGTAGGCTCCAGTACGAGCTGCTCCAATAATCCATCTTGGATGCACTCCACAAACTCCCTTCCTTGGGGTCCAGTACCAACCTGATTTTCCCAATCTACCTGCATGTTGAAATTTCCCATAACTACCATAGCATTACCTTTGCTACATGCCAATTATAACTCTTGATTCAACTTGCACCCTATATCCAGGCTACTGTTTGGGTGTGAAGATATTTTCATTGAGGGTATTTTTACCCTTACAATTACTCAGTTCTATCCATACAGACTACATCTCCAGATTCTATGTCACCCCTCGCAAGGGACTGAATTTCATTCCTCACCAACAGAGCTAACCCACCCTGTCTGTCTTTTCAATAGGACGTATATCCCTGCATATTCAGTTCCCAGCCCTGGTCCTCCTGCATCCATGTACTCATGTACTCACTTCCCCTTTAACTCCATCTTTATCCATTTTGTCAACCCCCCCCCCCCCCCCCCCCCCCCGCCGCGATTTTGTTTAACCCAGCATTTAGTCTCCATTCTTCTACTGCGCTTCCTTGAGGCATTAGGGTCACTCCAGCACTTTGTGTCTACGTTTACCTGCAAGTAGCTGCTTCATGTCTATGATTTTATGTTTGCCTGATCCTGTCTAAATATTTCATTACAGTACATACAAAAATCTAGTATAGGAATAGTCCAGTGTTCGTAATTAGCCTTCCCTCAACTCAGACTATCCTTACACGTTCTCACAACTACTTAGAAACTTACTGAGATACGGCCACAAATGCCAAAGTGATCACCAACTGACACTTCACCCTTTTATCTGTCAATTCCATAGGACTACGCCCAGCATGACCCCATCCATAGGTGGACTATCTACTGGCACATAAAGCTTTCTTGGATTCACTTTATAAACTCTATCCTCTGTAATCTTATCTCATATAGATGATCGCACTTAATATACAATAGATTATAACAATAGGTTCAGGAGTAGGCAATTCATCCCTTCGAACCAGTACTGCCATTCACTGTGATCGTGGCTGATCATCCACAATCAGTACCTCTTTCCTGCCTTCTCCCCATATCCCTTCACTCTGCTATCTTTGAGCTCTCTCTAACTCTCTCTTGAAAGCATCCAGAGAATTGGCCTCCACTGCCTTCTGAAGCAGAGAATTCCACATTCACAACTGGGTGAAAAAGTTCTTCCTCATCTCCATTCTAAATGACCTACCCCATATTCTTAAACTGTGACCCCTGGTTCTGAACTCCTCCAACATCGGGAACATGCTACCTGCTTCTCGCATGTCCACTCCCTTAATAATCTTATACGTTTCAATAAAATTCCCTCTCATCCTTCTAAATTCCAGTGTATACAAACCCAGTCGCTCCATTCTTTCAACATATGACAGTCCCACCATCCTTGGAATTAACCTCGTGAACCTACACTGCACTCCCTCAATGGCAAGAATGTCCTTCCTCAAATTGAGGCCAAAGCTGCACACATTAGGGCCCTGTACAACTGTAGAAGGACCTCTTTGCTCCTATACTCAACTCCTCTTGTTATGAAGACCAACATGCCATTCGCTTTCTTCACTGCCTGCTGTACCTGCATGCTTACTTTCAGTGACTGCTGAACAAGGACACCCAAATCTTGCCAGGATAATACTGGGGAAATTCAAATCCCCAATTATTCCGATACTATTTCTCTCTGCAATTTGCCGTGATATTTGCTCCTCTATCTTCTGCTAAGTGTTGGGAATCTAATCGCCTCCTTTTTTAACCTCTACCCATATTGTTGCATTTGAAGTGCCTGCTAAATCATCCTCCCTCATTAGTGCAATGATGATGTCCTTCACAAATAATGTAATGCTCTCTCCTCTTTTACACTGGCCATGTCATGCCTGGAACTTCTATACCTTTTAACATTGAGTTGCTAGTCTTTCAACTATGTCTCATTGATAGCAAAAATACCATATACCCACATGCTGATCAGCGTTAAGCTCATCTGCTTTACTGGTCAGAATCTTTACAACAAAATAGATGCAATTTGACCTTCTCATCCTACCATGTACAACATCATTCCCATGTCAGTTCTAGCTAATGACTGACCTAGTGTTTCTACATTTGACTGAAACTTACCCCCAATCGCACATCTAGTCTAAGTCCAAATTCCACTGACCAAATTAGTTTCAAATCGTTGCAACAACAGGAGTAAAACTGCCAGCAAGGATATTGGTCCTTGCCCCATTCAGGTGCAAACTGACCTGCTTGTATAGGCTGCACCCATTCCAGAAATGTCTATGTCCCAACATCCAAAGCCCTCCCTCCTACACCATCCCTTTGGCCATACATTCATCTGGTCTATCTTTGTATTCCTATACTCAGGAGCCTGTGACACCAGAAGCAATGCAGAGATTACAACCTTGAAGGTCCTGCTATGTAATACATGGAAGGATACTAATCTAATGCGGGCAAATGGATTAGTGCATATGGGTAAAGATATATGGACATGGTGGGCCAACGGGCCTGCTTAGAATCATACCGCCCTGTAACAGACCCTTCAGCCCAATATGTCTATACCGACCAAGATACCGACCATCTAAGCTTGTCCCATTTTCTCATGTTTGGCCCAGATCCCTCTAAACCCTTCTTATCCATGCACATGTCTAAATGTCTTTTAAATATTGTTATAGCGAGTAGCTGCTTCAGGTTCTCAGTGTGATCTCTGCCCAGATTGTGCCTTGGTTTTACTGAGAGCTTCAGTGTTATCAGTTCCACCCGACCACAACCACATCCTTTGTTTTTCACAGAAACCACGTGACTGTTAGAATCATAGAGCTAAACAGTATCAAAACTAGCCCATCGGCCCAACTCGTCTATGCTGACCAAGTTACTGAGTTAGTTACTTGTTGAAGAAAGAACTGCAGATGCTGGAAAAATCGAAGGTAGCCAAAAATGCTGGAGAAATTCAACGGTTGAGGCAGCATCTATGGAGCCAAGGAATAGGTGACGTTTCGGGTCGAGACCCTTCTTAAGACTGATGTGGGGGTGGGGGAGGTGGGGGGGGGGCGGGAAAAAGAAAAGAAGAGGCGGATACAGAAGGCTGTGGGGGGCAGTGAGAGAGGAGGAGAACTTCAAAGTAGGCACACCTTGAGGAGATTTTGCTGTGGAGTAGACAACATGTTTAAGACGAAAAATGTTAGTAACTTGGTCCCTGTCCCTACAAACCTTTCCTTTCTATTTACCTGACCAAATAATTTTAAAACGTTGTCACTTTACCTGTCAGAGAAGCTAGTAGAGGCAGGTAAAATAACAATGTCCAAAGATATTTAGACAGGTACATTGATAGGAAAGTTTGGAGAGACATGGACCAGGAACAGGCTTCTGGGACAAACTCAGTTTGCAACTTGGTCCACATGAACGATTTGGACTGAAGGGCCAATTTCAATGCTGTATAGATATTTAAACATTGAAAAGCTGTTTGAAGATGTTACCCCTTTAAATCTTTCCCCTCTTAACTTAAACCCTGTGCCCTCTTGTTTTAAACTCTCCAATACTAGGGAAAAGACACTGACCATCCACCTTATCTTTGCCTCTCATGGTTTTATTAACTTCTGTAAAGACTCCCTTCAGCCTCCAATGATCATGAAAATAATTCCCATCCTTTTCTTGTTAAGCAATTCTGAAAACACGTACAGACATTCACATGGTTTCAGTGAAAAGCCAAGGATGTGGTTGGGGTGAAACTGAAAACACTGACGCTCTCAGTAAAACAAGGCACAACATGGGCAGAAGTCACACTGACAACCTGAAGTAGCCACTCACCTGTCCGATGTCTGTAGAGGCCGATCGGCAATCCACACACCTTGGTGCAACGTGGGCAGTGGAGACTGGCAGTGGTTGGTAGTCGTCGAGCTCCCTTCTCTCTCTCCTTATGGTGCTGTCGCATTGTCTCCGTAACACAGTGTAGTTCCACTTCGTGACGTGCAGCTCCTTCCTGCGCGGATTTCCTCCAGGAGCGCCTGTCCAGTGCAATGTGCTCCCAGTTGCTCGATGTGATGTGGAATTTCTTCAGACTGATGTTGTTCTTGAAGCATTTCTTTGGTGTGCCCGGGCTCACCGACCTTCCTTCTATTGAGAGTACAGGATATGTTTAGGGAGACATGTGTTGGACATGCAAATGACGTGGCCAGTCCATCGAAGTTTGTGCTGCACTATTGTGGTGGTGATGCTGGTCATGTTGGCTTCCTTCAAAACGCTGAAGTTGGTGCGTTTGTCCTCCCGGCTGACCCTCAGAATCCTTTGTAAGGATCTTTGATGGTATTGCTCCATGGCTCTCAGGCGCTTGATGTAGGTGGTTCATGACTCGGCTCCATACAACAAGATAGAGAGGACAACTGCGCTGTAGACCAGCAGTTTTGTTTGAGCCTTTAGGTCTCGGTCTTCAAAGACTCTTTTCCTGCGCCTAGCGTAGGATCCGCTGACACAACCCAGGCGATGGTTGACCTCAGAGTCAATGTCAGCTTTTGAGAAAAGAATGCTGTCAAGGTAGGAGACGTGGTCAACGTTTTCAAAAGTGGCGTCGTCCTCTTTTACAGTGGGCTGGGTAGCGGCTGGTTGGGTGGAGGTTGATGTAGGACCTGGGTCTTGATATTTAAGGCTAGGCCTTGGCAAAGGCATTCAGGATGCCCTGGAGGTTTTCTGCAGAGTGTGCTGCATTGGCGCATTCATCCGCAACTGAAGCTCCATGATGGCAGTGTTACTGACTTTGCTCTTGGCCTTCAACACACATTCCATGCTCCAAAGTTAATATTCATATTTCTGTGTTTCTGACCGTGTGTGGTGATACCTCTGGACGCGGTAATCCAGTTAGTAAGTTGAGGCAGGCTATTTTTAGGGCACCTTTTCTAGCCCTTTCCCCAAGTATGGTGAGCAGAGTGGATCATAAATAGGACTGCTCAGTTGTGGGTGCAGATGCCGAAGGGAACTTCTGCCTCGTTCCAAGAGCCCAGCAACTGAATCTAGCATCCACCGCCTGATATGACAGCTCATCAATACGGGCTTCCACATCTCACAATCCTGCCCCCGTCGCCACTTGCTGATCGCCATAGGACTTAATCCAGGGTGTTAGGGTGAATTCCCTATATGGAGAACGCCTGTGCGTGACTTTGTTTAACGTGGGGAGACTGGTGCACAGACAGCCACCCCACGGTTCTTGACAGATCTGGGTCATCTGCTTTCCCAGCCATTGTGATGCTCCACTAGTGTGTCATCATCCTCCGCGTGTTTCACCGTTGAGGTCTTAGTTGGATTGCTCTTTGTCCGAGACCTCCCCCTCAACCTTACCGCCATGGGTGGCCCTACCAGGAGCATAACTCCAGACGACATTGCTCTTAGGATCTCAGGTCCACACAAGCTTCTCCACCACAATAAGGTGACAATCCACGGACAAGACTGTCTTGCGTTTTGCTGTCTATTGGTCTGCATTACACTTATTCAGTGCAGTCTCGCGCATTGAGTTCTCTCACCTGATGTTATTTCTGGCAGAGCGCGAGCGGTGAGATCGTGTGATCGGAGCCACAGTCACAACTCTCGTGAGAAGTAAGGCCAAGAGAGGGGACGGAGACCGGCAGCAGCTGTGAGATTGCCACGACGGAGGTATAGAAGGAAGGCCAGGAAGAGTGGGAGCGGCTGTGTTGGGAGGGATTGTGAGGTCAAAGTGCTGCTGCTGGGGTCATGTTCAAGTTCGTTCACATTTATTGTCACATGCACCAATTATGGTACAGTTATATTTGAGTTAACATGCAGCCATACAATTAAAAGAACACAATACATGATAGAACATAACATACACATCCACACAGTGATCACTGTGATGGAAGGCAATAAAGTTCAGTCAGTCTTGCTCCATTTGTTCAACCGTGTTTGGGGCATTGACCCTCCGGAGTCGCCACTACAGACTGCCCGATGTACAGGCCCTCCCGTAGGGATGATCCAAGCTCCGATGTCGGGACGGATTGAACACACTCCGCGGCTTGGAGTTCCCAAATTGGCTCCTTTCCAACCGGAGGCCGCGGCTTCTCGATGTTATAGGCCATAGGCCAGCAGTCGGAGCTCTTCTATGGTGATCCCCGACAAGGGATCCCTGGCTCTGGAATGATAAGTTCACGCCACGCCAGCGGCTAGAAGCTCCGCAGACCGCGGTTCCACGATATTAAGGACAAGAGGCTGGCGGTCGGAGCCTTTCTTCGGGTTCCGCGATGAAAGTCCATGCCGCAATTGCTGCTGAAGTACTGGACGATCTCCGGGAAAGGCCGCACCAATCCAAGTTGTTAGGCCGCGAGGAAGGCAAAAATGCGACTAGGAGAAAATTTGCATCTCCGCTGAGGTAAGTGACTGAAAACGGTTTCCCCCTATTCCCCCCCCTCCCACCACCCCTCACATAAAACATACCGAGAAAGATTAACAGACATACTAAAAAAACAAAAAGTTAAAATGACTGACACACTGCTGGTGAGGCTGCCGCTCGCGGTGCCACCCGATGATGTAGAGGTGTGGGCTTTGGTGACTGTGGGATTTCATCCACTCTCCCAACTTATCCAAGTCGTGCTGCAGAGTACCTGCTTTCTCTACACTATTGGAGTCGGGGGATATGGGGAGAAGGCAGGAATGGGGTACTGATTGTGGATGATCAGCCATGATCACATTGAATGGCGGTGCTGGCTTGAAGGGCCGAATGGCCTACTCCTGCACCTATTGTCTACCTGCCCCTCCACCGATCTTTGCATCATCTGTAAACTTGGCTACAAAGCCTTCAATTCCCTCATCCAAATCATTGATATACAACGTGAAGGTTAATGGCCCCAGCACCGAGCCCTGGGGAACTCCACTCATCACTGACAGCCAGCCAGAAAAAGCATCCTTTATTGACAATCTTTTCCATCTGCCATCTATCCAACCTGCTATCCATGCTCGTATCTTCCCTCAGATACCCTAGGCTCTCATCCTCTTTAGCAGTCTCACATGCGGCACATTATCTTTGCCTCTCATGGTTTTATTAACTTTTGTAAAGTCACTCATCAGCCTCCAATGATCATGAAAATAATCCTGAACCTGAACCTGACAACCTGAAGCAGCTACTCACCTGTCCGGGACACTGAAGGAAGGAGCTGGTAATCAGCCGCTGTACGTTTTCATCATCAGCGGTCACTGGAAACGAGTAGGACTGTCCCCTCCTCTCCATAGGGTCGTCTACTTGTGGGTCTGCAGAAGTCTGTAGAGGCTGATCTTCTATTACCTGGACTTTGTACATCACATTTATCCACATTAAACTTCTTCTGCCATGCCTCTGCCCACTCCCCCAACCTGTCCAAGTCACCCTGCATTCTCAAAGCATCCTCCTCAC
Organism: Amblyraja radiata; assembly: GCF_010909765.2. Lineage (NCBI taxonomy): Eukaryota > Metazoa > Chordata > Chondrichthyes > Rajiformes > Rajidae > Amblyraja > Amblyraja radiata. The sequence goes on along the minus strand of NC_045956.1, from coordinate 189,341,477 downwards.
AGTTCACATACCACCCAGCTTTATGTCATCTGCAAATTTGCTAATGTTACTTTGAATCCCTTCATCCAAATCATTGATGTATATTGTAAATAGCTGCGGTCCCAGCACCAGTGCCTTGTGGTACCCCACTAGTCACTGCCTGCCATTCTGAAAGGGACCCGTTAATCCCTATCCTTTGTTTCCTGTCTGCCAACCACTTCTCTATCCATGTCAGCACTCTACCTCTAATACCATGTGCCCTAATTTTGCCCACTAATCTCCCATGTAGGACCTTATTAAATGCTTTCAGAAGGTCCAGGTACACTACATCCACTGGCTCTCCCTTGTCCATTTTTCTAGTTAAAACTTCAAAACTGGGGATTTATCAGGCTTCAGTTCCATCATTCTACCCCACACCATTTCCTTCATTTCCCCCATCTCCTTATGTCCTCTGACCACTAGAGATTGTTTGCTTCTCCCTTAGTGAAGCCAGATCCAAAGTACCTGTTCAACTCGTCTGCCATTTCTTTGTTCCCCCATAATAAATTCACCTATTTCTGTCTTCAAGAGACCCACATTTGTCTGAACTAATTATTTTTCTCTTCACTTACGTAAAGAAGCTTTTACTATCCTCCTTTATATTCTTGGCTAGCTTACCTTCGTACCTCAGCTTTTCTCCCCGTATAGCCTTTTTAGTTATCTTCTGTTGCTCTTTAAAAGTTACCCAATCCTCTGGTTTTCTGCTTATCTTTCCTATATTATACTTCTCTTTTATTTTTACACTGTCCTTGACTTCCCTTGTCAGCCATGGTAGCCTCTTACTCCCCTCAGAATCTTTCTTCCTCGTTGGAATGAACTGATCTTGCATCTTCTGTATTATTCCCAGATATACTTGCCATTGCTGTTCCACTGTCATTCCAGCAAGGGTCTCTTTCCAGTCAACTTTGGCCAGCTCCTCCCTCATGCCTCCATAGTCCCCTTTGCTCACCTGTAATACTGAAACTTCCGATTTTCACTTCTCCATCTCAAATTAGATTAATACTTATCATAATATGGTCACTACATCCTAATGGCTCCTTTACCTTGAGTTTCGTTATCAAATCTGGTTAATTACACAACACTAAATCCAGAATTGCCTTCTCCCTGGTAAGCTGCTCCAAGAATCCATCTCGGATGCACTCCCCAAACTCCCTTCCTTGGGGTCCAGTACCAACCTGATTTTCCCAGTCTACCTGCATGTTGACATTTCCCATAACCACCGTAACATTACCTTTGCTACCTTGATTCAACTTGCACCCTATATCCAGGCTACTGTTTGGGGGGCTGTAGATAACTCCCATTAGGGTATTTTTACCCTTACAATTACTCAGTTCTATCCATACTGACTACATCTCCGGATTCTATGTCGCCCCTCGCAAGGGATTGAATTTCATTCCACACCAACAGAGCTACCCCACCCTGTCTGTCTTTTCAATAGGATGTATACCCCTGCATATTCAGCTCCCAGCCCTGGTCCTCCTGCAGCCATGTCTCTGTAATTCCCACAACATCATACTTGCCAGTTTCTAATCGAGCCTCAAGCTCATCCACTCTGTCTTATACTTTGTACATTAGAAACATAGACATATTGGATAAAGCCATCCATATTGGATAAAGGTTTCACACAATGGAAAAATTATGGAATTAAAAAGATAGGACATCTTTATAGGAAAGGCATCTTTCTTTCATTTCAACAGAATCATGGACTGCACTCAAATAATTTCTTCAGATATCTACAAATTAGAGATTATGTTAAATATAATACACAAGTTTATAGGACTAGGGAACCAGAAATTCTTGATGAATGTTTGAATAAGCATATTGAATGGCGGTGCAGGCTCGAAGGGCCGAATGGCCTACTCCTGCACCTAATTTCTATGTTTCTAACACTGAAAAATTAATAGCTTATATTTATAACACCCTCTTAAACAACGAGGTACCACCGATGGAACTATATAGATACACGTGGGAAAATGAATGAGGTCATCCTATAACGAAAGATATTTGGGACGAAAGTTTACAGCATATACATCAATGCTCGTTAAATGCCAGACATGCTTTAATACAATTTAAAGTCATACACACATTACGTTACTCCTAAATAAAACTAAACAGAATTTCCCCATAAATGTCTACATCTAGAGGCCAATTTAACACCAACTTTTGCAAATTGTACAAAAATTAAACATTTCTGGACTGATATTTTTGGAAATAATTTCTGAAGTTGTTAATACTAAATTGGATCCAGACTCAAAATTAATAATACTTGGGATATCAGAACAAAGTTTAACACTCACAACAAGCCAAAGAAACTTCCTCAACTACAGTATAATAACTGGGAAAAAATTAATATTAAAATTTCAGAAAGGCCCTATAACCCCCACAATTAAAATGTGGATTGTGGAAATGTTGGAGACCCTACATCTAGAAAGAATTAGACTTGTCTTAATGGACAAACAAGAACTTTTTGTTAAAGTATGGGCTCCATTCATTAACTATTTGAAGGGATAGATTGGTCCAGCACGAAAATCCAACTGAAGCTTGAACTCAGGATTAGATGAAAGGTTATACTTTATAATCTACGAACTTATCTCCAATGACGTATTATAAGTAATTAATTCCACCTTTTCTCTTTTTTAATATTTGTAATTCTTTTTTCTCTCTTTCTCTCTATATAAAAAAAACACTAGAAGCAGAATTAATCGGCAATTGAACATTTTAATAATGTATGATTGATGTATATGAAAAATTTTTTTTACCATAATATGTAACTATACTTTATAATATGTTTGCTTCTAATAAAAATATTAAAAAAAAAAAAGAAACCTAGACATAGAAAATAGGTGAAGGAGGCGATTCGGCCCTTCGAGCCAGCACCGCCGGTTATACAAGGCTTTAACTTCAGTATTCACATCCCATCTCACACTGGTCACCCCAATAGTCTGGACACTAGGGGTGTCGCATGATGGCAGCCTCTATCTACAGTCTGTTTGTTTTTTTAAATCTTTTTTTAATTTTTAGTTTGTTTAAAAGTATGTTTTGGAGGATTTTTTTTTGTATTTCTTTGTGGGGGAAAGATGTAGGGTGAGGGGGAAACCATTTCTCAGTCACTTCCTGGTGAGGATGGACTTCTCCGAGTCGCGTCCTCGCCCCCTCCTCGCGCCCTACCAGCTGAATTGGCGTGGTCTTTCCTGCCGGGGACCGGATCAGGGCTTCAGCAGTGGTGCAGTGCTGGATACATTGCGGAGCGGGCGATGCCTTACCTGGGATCGCCATTTGAAGCTCCGGAGTGTTGGGCCTGCTGCTTCAACATCGCGGATCTGGAGTTGCGAAGCAGTGCGCCCTGGCAGTGAAACAGGGCGGTTAGGTCTGGGCATATATTGGGCCAACTGATTTGAGTTTGATTGATTACATGTCCAAACTGTACCACAGCTACCTGGTAAATTTCCTACTGGGCGTGAGCCATTCACCGCACGGTAGCACTCATACTGTTTTGCAGTTGCAATTTCTACCTCTGACGGTGGTTCAGGAGAGGGTTCTCTGACTCGTGTGAAATTCCATAGTGTGCATCTGTTCAATGTAACCGTCCTGTGCGATCCTGCTGCGTTTAGGCAATGTACTGGACATTGAGGCCTGACTACCCAGTGTGCTATACTTTGCAAGAAATCTGCACAATGTGTATAGTTATGAGGCTCTGGTACAGCCAATGTTTTTCCTGTGGCCTTAGTGCATATTAAACATTGTGGTACTTTCAATGTCTGTGCCGTATATTGTGCCCACTTATACCAATCATATGTGGCCTCTCTGGACCATTCGGCTGAGCTATTGCCATTCCCTGTCCCAAGGTCTCTAAGGCCTCGCAACTGTTCCCCTAATCCTAGTGATGTGGCAGAGTCACCAGGCCATATCGGCCATGTTGATGGGCTCCAGATCTGCATGGAGAGGAACAGTATGGGCATCCCCCAGCCACCCCTACCCCCAATATCAGGAAGAGGAGAATCGTGCGTGACCTCATTGACAGCAGACTCAGAGTCACTAGTGTCTCCAAAAACCTCACTTACCATCTGGTTAAAGCTTTGCTCTTCCCTCCTGTCCTCCTGTTCACTTACCTCAGGGTTATTATCAAGCCGTACCTGTGGGACAGCCCTTGTGCAATGATTGAGATGGTGCCATGTAGATCGACCTTCTACCTGAACCGCGGTGGGTGAGGCCTTAATTACTGTAAACGTCCTTCTCTTTTTGGCTCATTCCATTTCCTTCGGAAGGCTCGTACTTACACCTTGTCTCCAGGTTTAACGGGTCCCTCCTCCTGGTTCACCTCCGACTTTGTTTTTCCTGAGCATAAATAGACGTGTATCATAGTTAACTGTTGCATATACCGCTTAAGTTTTACCTCCAACTGTTCCAACCTCTCCATTGTGGTGCCAGCATGGGCCGGCCAGTAAGCATCTCATGTGGTGTTAGGTGGGTTATTCGGTTAGTTTGCATGCGACAAATCATCAGTGTCAATGGCAGAGCATCAATCCAATTCAACTTTGCAGTTACACAAATCTTATTTATCTTAGTCTTCAACGCTCCATTAATTCTTTCCACCATGCCCTGTGACTACAGATGATACACACACCCAAACCTTTGTTTCAGTCTAAATGCCTGTAGCACCAGCTTGACTACTCTCTGAATGAAAGCCGATCCGTTGTCAGAGCTGATTTCTGTCGGTATACCAAACCTTGGGATTACCTCATTCGTCAGAAACTTTACTACAGTCCCTGCACCTAAATCTTTGGACGGTACTGCCTCCACCCACCTGCTAAATCTATCAATTACTACTAGCATATACCTTTTTCCTCTTACCTTCTTTATCATATCCACATAGTTGATCGCCAAGTGCCTAAATGGACCTTCAAGCAGAGGAATGTGGCCTATAGGCGTTGTTATTCCCTTTCTGACATTGTTTTGAGCACATACCTCACACTGACAAAACATGGTCCACCGATGCCTGTAAATAAGGTGACCAAAACCCATCCTTTTTTACCTTTCTTATAACTTCCCCCTTGCGCAATGGTCTAACCCATGCGCTTCTGAAATAAGCATGGTCAGCAATGGTGTGGGTGCTACCAACAATCCTTCTTCAGTAGTCCACAAGCCCTCCGAGTTCTGCTTAGTTCCCCTTTGTCTCCACATAGAATGCTCTGCTAAAGTTGCCCTACCCTGCATTTCAATGATGTCCTCCTCTGTGGGGTCCAGACCCAAACTTACCTGAGGTGTAGCAACAGAGATCTACAATAATTATAGGCAGCATGGAGTAAATTATGTGCTTGAGGAGTATAAAGAATGTAAAAAGAATCTTAAGAAAGAAATTAGAAAAGCTAAAAGAAGATATGAGGTTGCTTTGGCAAGTAAGGTGAAAGTAAATCCAGGGTTTCTACAGATATATTAATAGCAAAAGAATAACGAGGGAGAAAATTGGCCCATTAGAGAGTCAGAGTGGACAGCTATATGCAGAGCCAAAGGAGATGGGGGAGATATTGGACAATTTATTTTCTTCTGTATTCACCAAGGAGATTGAATTATGTGAGATAAGGGAAACAAGTAGAATAGCTATGGAAACTATGAGATTCAAAGAAGAGGAAGTACTGACACTTTTGAAAAATATAAAAGTGGATAAGTCTCCAGGTCTTGACAGGATATTCCCTAGGACATTGAGGGAAATTAGTGTAAAAATAGCAGGGGCTATGACAGAAATATTTCAAATGTCATTAGAAACGGGAATGGTGCCGGAGGATTGGCGTACTGCGCATGTTGTGCCATTGTTTAAAAAGAGTTCCAAGAGTAAACCTAGCAATTATAGACCTGTTAGTTTGATGTCAGTGGTGGGCAAATTAATGGAAAGGGTACTTAGAGATAATATATTTAAGCATCTCGATAAAGAAGGTCTGATTAGGAACAGTCAACATGGATTTGTGCCTGAAAGTTCATGTTTGACTAATCTTCTTGAATTTTTTGAAGAGGTTACTAGGGAAATTGATGAGGGTAAAGCAGTGGATGTTGTCTGTATGGACTTCAGTAAGGCCTTTGACAAGGTTCCACATGGAAGGTTGGTTAAGAAGGTTCAATTGTTGGGTATTAATGGTGGAGTAGCAAGATGCATTCAACAGTGGCTGAGTGGGAGATGACAGAGAGTAATGGTGGATGGCTGTTTCTTAAGTTGGAGGCCGGTGACTAGTGGGGTGCCTCAGGGATCTGTGTTGGGTCCACTGTTGTTTGTCATATACATCATGATGGTGTAGTAAATTGGATTAGGAAGATTGCAGATGATACTAAGGTAGGTGGTGTTGTGGATAATGAAGTAGATTTTCAAAGTCTACAAAGAGATTTAGGCCATTTGCAAGAGTGGGCTGAAAGATGGCAGATGGCGTTTAATGCTGATAAGTGTGTGCTGCTACATCTTGGCAGGAGAAATCAAAATAGGATGTACATGGTAAATGGTAGGGAATTGAGGAATGCAGTTTAACAGAGGGATCTAGGAATAACTGTGCATAGTTCTCTGAAGGTGGAATCTCATGTAGATAGGATGGTAAAGAAAGCTTTTGGTGTGCTGGCCTTTATAAATCAGAGCATTGAGTATAGAAATTGGGATGTAATGATAAAATTGTACAAGGCATTGGTGAGACCAATTCTGGAGTATGTTGTACAATTTTGGTTGCCTAATTAGAGGAAAGATATCAACAAAATAGAGAGAGTACAGTGGAGATTTACTAGAATGTTTCCTGGGTTTCAGCAACTAAGTTACAGAGAAAGGTTGAACAAGTTAGGTCTTTATTCTTTGGAGCGCAGAAGGTTAAGGGGGGACTTGATAGAGGTCTTTAAAATGATGAGAGGGATAGACAGAGTTGTCGTGGATAAGCTTTTTCCATTGAGAGTAGGGAAGATTCAAACAAGAGGACATGATTTGGGAATTAAGGGACAGAAGTTTAGGGGTAACATGAGGGGAACTTCTTTACTCAGAGAGTGGTAGCTTTGTGGAATGAGCTTCCAGTGGAAGTGATGGAGACGGGTTCGGTCTTCTTGTGTGTGTGTGTGTCTGTGTGTGTGTGTCTCTGTGTGTGTGTGTCTCTGTGTGTGTGTGTGTCTGTGTGTCTGTGTGTCTCTGTGTGTGTGTGTCTCTGTGTGTGTGTGTCTCTGTGTGTGTGTGTCTCTGTGTGTGTGTGTGTCTCTGTGTGTGTGTGTCTCTGTGAATAGAATAGAATAGAATATAGAATAGAATAGCCTTTTATTGTCATCCAGACCGAAGTCTGAACGAAATTTAAGCAGTCATACATATAATACAATACAATAAAAAACAACAATAAACACATATTAACATCCACCACAGTGAGTCCACCCAACATCTCCTCACTGTGATGGAGGCAAAAGTCTTAGGGCTGCAGTCTCTTCCCTCCTCTTCTCCTTCTGCGCTGAGGCGATACCCCCCGGGCGATGTTAAAACCTGTCCTCGCGGCTCAAACACCGCGGCCCGGGGTAGTCGAAGCTGCCGCTCACCAGACCTGCTGACGCAGCCGCTGGCCCGCGGCCGAACCCCCGGTCTCAGGCCACCGCCACCAGAACTGCCGTCCCAGCCCCCGGAGCATCGTTCCAGCCCCGAGCCGGATCGCCCTCACGTGAGTACTGCCACCGTCTCAGCCTCGCGCCAGGCCGCCGCTCCTCCCTCGCGCCAGGCCGCCCCGACTGGGCGCCGCTCCTCCCTCGGGCTGGGCCGCCCCGACCGGGCACCGCTCCTCCCTCAGGCTGGGCCGCCCCGACTGGGCGCCGCTCCTCCCTCAGGCTGGGCCGCCCCGACCGGGCGCCGCTCCTCCCTCGGGCTGGGAACGCCGTACCTCCCCGAGCTCGGCTACTCCGACGGGAGCACCGTTCCTTCCTCGGGCCGGCCGTCACAGCCCCTCACGAAAGCCCTGTTCCAGCCCCGAGCCGGGCCGTCCTCACGGGAGCGAGCTCAGTGCGAGTCCTGGCGGGCTCTGCCTCCTGAGCCTCGAGGTCGCCAGCTCCGCCATTAGGCCTCAGCGCAGACGGAGGCAGAGAAGGGGAATACGACAAAAAAGTCGCATTCCCCCGCAGGGAGAGACAGCAAGCCCCGTTTCAACCCCCCCCCAAAACACAAACTAAAAACCAAAACTAGACTAACCAAAACGAAAATAAACAACCCAAAAAACACAAAACAAACAGGACTGCCGGAGAGCCGCTGCAGCCAGAGCCGCGCCGCCACTAGACACTGTGTGTCTCTGTGTGTGTGTGTCTGTGTGTGTGTGTGTCTGTGTGTGTGTGTGTGTCTGTGTGTGTGTGTGTCTGTGTGTGTGTGTGTGTGTGTGTGTGTGTGTGTGTCTCTGTGTGTGTGTGTGTGTCTCTGTGTGTGTGTGTGTCTCTGTGTGTGTCTGTGTCTCTGTGTGTGTCTCTGTGTGTGTCTCTGTGTGTGTGTGTGTGTCTGTGTGTGTCTCTGTGTGTGTGTGTGTGTCTGTGTGTGTGTGTGTCTCTGTGTGTGTGTGTGTCTCTGTGTGTGTGTGTGTGTGTCTCTGTGTGTGTGTGTGTGTCTCTCTGTGTGTGTGTATCTCTGTGTGTGTGTGTGTCTGTGTGTGTGTGTCTCTGTGTGTGTGTGTCTCTGTGTGTGTGTGTCTCTGTGTGTGTGTGTCTCTGTGTGTGTGTCTGTGTGTGTGTGTCTGTGTGTGTGTGTCTCTGTGTGTCTGTGTGTGTGTGTCTCTGTGTGTCTGTGTGTGTGTCTCTGTGTGTGTGTCTCTGTGTGTGTGTGTCTCTGTGTGTGTGTGTGTCTCTGTGTGTGTGTGTCTCTGTGTGTGTGTGTCTCTGTGTGTGTGTGTCTGTGTGTGTGTGTCTGTGTGTGTGTGTCTCAGTCTGTCTGATTACATTTTCTGAATAGATTTTGGTCCGCCAAGACCACATTTCAAATTTCATTGCTCAGTTCCACTCCTCGTTACATTCCGTCGTCTTTAACAACACATTTCTAATAAAATCCCCCCACCCTCCAAAATCTCAACATGTTCAAAAAAACATCTTTCACCCATAAAATGTTGGTGAACGTTCCATCCTGTGATGTCACAATGCCATTCCTCACAGATGTGCAATCGGAATGGTTCTCATTTACATATGCCTTTGCACCAGCCCCCTACCCCCTCCCCACCCCCGCAGCCTGTGTCGAAGCACGTCATCGCGTGTGTGGGAATAGAGAAAGAGGATTGCGGGTGATAGGGAATGGGGAACAGATGGACTGCCCCTACCCCTCCCACTCCCCACTCTTTCCCCTCTCTCCCCCCACCCACCTCCCCCTCCACACTCTTCCCCCTCCCTCCCCTACCCCACCTCCCTCCCCCTCCTCTCTCCCCTTCCCCATCCCTCTCTCCCCTTCCCCATCCCTCCCGACCCCTCTCCCTCCCCATCCCATTCTCCTTCCCTCTCCCCCCACCCCACTTCCCTCACACACCTTCCCTCACCCCCACCCCCTTCCTTCTCTCCCCCACCCCCTTCTCCCCCTCCCCCTCCATACTCTCCACCCTACCCCATCTCCACTCCATCCCCCCTCCCTCACACCTCTCTCCCCCCTCCCTTTCCATCTCCCTCTCCTCCTCCTCCTCCTCCCACCCCCATCCCTCTCCCCCACCCTTCCCTCTCTACCCCACCCCCTTCCCTTTCCCCCCGCCCCCTACCTCCTAGACCTCTGAACCTCTTCCACCACTCCCCCTACCCACTCCTGCCCCCCTTACCCCACCCCTCTCCCTCCCCACCCCTCTCCCTCCCTCTCTCCCCCTCCATCCCCTCTCTCCTCATCCCTTCCCCATCCCTCTGTCCCTCTTCCACCACTCCCCCTACCCCTCTCCCCCTCCGTCCCCATGCTTCCACTTCTCTCCCATCCCACTCTTTCCCCTCTCCCCCCACCGCTCTCCCTTCCCTCCACACTCTTCCCCCTCCCTCCCCTACCCCATCTCCCTCCTCCCCATCCCTCCCCACACCTCTAACCCCCTCCCTCACTCCTCCCTCTACCCCACCCCTCTCTCCCCTCCCCTATCTCCTCCCCATCTCCCTCCCCTCTCTTCCCCACCTCCTCCCACCCCCATCCCTCTCTCCCTTCCCCTCCCCCACATCTCTCTCCCCCCCATCCCTCTCTCCTCCCCACCCCTCTCTCCTCCCCACTCCATCTGCCTCTCCTCACCCCTCTCCCTCTCCTCCCACCCCATCCCTCTCTCCCCCACATCCCCTTCCCTCTCTCCCCACCCCCTTCGCACTCTTCCCCCTCCCTCCACACTCTTCCCCCTCTCTCCCATAACCCATCTCCCCCTTCTCCACACCTCTCTCCTCCCCTCTCCTCCCCCCTCTCCCCCTTCCACCCCTCTCTCCCCATCCCCTTCCCTCTCTCCCCCCGCCCCCTCTGTCCCTCTTCCACCACTCCCCCTGCCCCTCCGTCCCCACACTTCCACTTCTCTCCCCCTTACCCCAACCCTCGCCCCTCCCTCTCTCCCCCACCCCTCTTTCTCTTTCTCCCCCTCCCCTCTCACCCCCCCACCCTTCCCCCGAAAACAGAGAATTACTGTAACGGGTATAGCTTGGACCCAATAGCAGCATAGAATCAGGCAGGTATAGTTGGTAATGAACTTTATTACGATACTGTAACACAGAGTAGTAACACAGGAATGGGTACACCGTACTCACACAGAGGCTCAGGATTGAGCGAGGGTTCTGAAGAGGGGCAGGCAGGAGACGTAGTCGGGGTAGCAGAAGGTCCGGTAACCAGGAGATCCAACACACGATGCAAACAAACCAGACAGACGAAAGGAGAGTCGAAGCCAGGCAGGAAGTCGAGGAGCCATAGCAGGGATACACCAAACAGCCCAGGAGAGAGGCTACAGAAACCAGGAGGTACGGGACGAAGGCCGTGGTCGGGGACAGAAGGCTGAGGTGATATCCGGGAAGACGACAGGACGGAATGGTCAGGGGCAGGCAGGTTCGAATCCGTGTAGGCAGTCGGGAAATCGCTGGAGAGTCTTGCATGAATGCTGAGAACAATGCTGAGAGTCTATATACCGGGTGAGCAGAGTTGGGCTGATGAGAGGGGAGTGGCAGGCAGGCAGGTGAGGAGAAGGAGGGACCGGTGGAAAAGTACCGGGAGGTGAAGTGGATGAGAATGAGGAGAGGGCAGACTGTGACAGAACCCCCCCCCCCCCCCCCCTCAAGGGACGGTTCCTAACGTCCCAAAACAAAAACAAAAAACAATAAAGAAAATAAACCCAATCCCATGCAGAGTTTTGTGTGGGAGGAGGGGGACCGGAGGGGGACCAGAGGAGGGCTAATATTCGTCCGAGACATCCATGTCCGCATCCTCCTCCATAGCATCAGAGGAAAGCTCCGTCTCGTCGTCACTGGGCGCCTCAGACGGAAGAGGGGACAGAGTTTCAGGGGCGGCGACCCCTCTATGAGTGGCGGACTTGGACGGCTGGTCGGGATGACGCCGGTGAAACTCCCTGATGAGGGAGGCGTCCAGGATGTGCCGAGCAGGAACCCAGGACCTCTCCTCTGGACCGTAACCCTCCCAATCGACCAGGTATTGGAGGCTCCTCCCGCGACGGCGGGAGCGCAGGAGGCGGTGCACCGTAAAGGCGGGGCCTCCGTCGATGAGACGAGGAGGAGGTACTGCGGGGACTAGGGAGCTCTCCCGGACTGGCTTAACTCTGGACACGTGGAACGTAGGATGGACCCGCATGGAACGAGGCAACTTGAGCCTCACAGCCGCTGGGTTGATGACCTTCAGGATCTCAAAGGGACCGATGAACTTGGGTGCCAACTTCTTGGACTCCACCCTCAAGGGAAGGTCCCGGGTCGACAGCCACACCTTCTGGCCCACGAGATAGGTGGGGGCCTGGGTGTGGTGACGGTTGGCAGCCGTGGCGTAACGGTCCACGGAGCGGAGAAGAGCCGCCCTGGCTTGGGTCCACGTCCTGCGGCAGCGACGAATGAAGGCCTGGACGGACGGGCAGGAAACCTCTTTCTCCAGCACCAGGAACAGTGGAGGCTGGAACCCGTAGGCACACTGGAAAGGGGAGAGCCCAGTGGCCGAGCTTGTCAGGGTGTGTGGGCGTACTCCACCCATAACAACTGCTGGGACCAGGAGGAGGGATGCTTGGACACCATACACCACAGCGCCGTCTCCATCTCCTGATTCTTCCTTTCAGTTTGGCCGTTGGACTGGGGATGAAATCCGGACGTCAGACTCACGGTGGCCCCCACAAGCGTGCAGAACTTCCTCCAAAACACAGAGGCAAACTGGGGTCCCCGGTCGGAGACCACATCGACGGGGAGACCATGGAGCCTGAAGACGTGGAGTAACATGAGCTCGGCAGTTTCCTTGGCTGACGGAAGCTTGGGCAGGGGCACGAAGTGAGCCATCTTGCTAAATCTATCGACCACGGTCAGGATGGTGGTGTGACTACTGGATGGGGGCAGGCCGGTAACGAAGTCCAGGGAGATGTGGGACCATGGTCAATGGGGTTCAGGCAGTGGAAGCAGATGACCCGCAGGAGCTTGGTGTGAGACCTTGTGCTGGTTGACCTTGTGCGGGACAAGCGTTGACAAACTCCCGAGTGTCCTCCTCCAGCGATGCCCACCAGAACCTCCGTAGCACCATCCCCTTGGTCTGCTGAATGCCGGGATGACAGGTGAGTCGAGAGCTGTGGGCCCACTGAAGGACATCGGACCGCAGGGCAGAAACCACAAACAGGCGATCAGGAGGGCATGCGCTGGGTCCCGGCTGGTTCTCCAAGGCCGCCTTGACCTTCTCCTCCACTTCCCAGGTGAGGGAGGCAACCCTGTGCGAGGACGGGAGGATGGTCTTGGGGCGAGAGGCAGGCTCCTCCTTCGCCAAGAACTGCCGAGAGAGGGCATCGGGCTTCACATTGCGGGACCCAGGTCGGTAGAAGAGGGAGAAGTTGAAGCGGGTGAGGAAGAGAGACCAGCAGGCCTGACGAGAGTTGAGCCTCTTGGCTGACTGGAGGTATTCAAGGTTCCTGTGGTCAGTCCAAACCAAGAAAGGCTGCTCGGTTCCCTCCAACCAGTGACGCCATTCCTCCAACGCCAACTTAACCGCCAACAGTTCTCGGTTGCCAATGTCATAATTCCTCTCAGCAGGGGTCAGGAGAAGAAGGCGCATGGATGGAGCTTCAGGTCCCCGGCAGCCCGCTGGGACAGAACAGCTCCCACCCCCACTTCGGAGGCGTCCACCTCCACCACAAACTGTCTCTCTGAGTCCGGAACTTGGAGGATGGGGGCCGATGTAAACCGTGTCTTGAGTGTCTGAAAAGTTTCGTCGGCCGCGGCTGACCAACGGAACGGAACCTTGGAGGAGGTGAGTGCCGTGAGGGGTGCGGCCACAGTACTGTAGCCACGGATGAACCGTCGGTAAAAATTGGCGAACCCCAGGAACCTTTGGAGCTGCTTGCGGGAGTCAGGAACAGGCCAGGTGGTGACAGCAGAGACCTTGGCGGGGTCCATCTTGATGTTCCCTTGGCCAATTATGTATCCTAGGAAGGAGACTGACAGGGAGTGAAACTCGCACTTCTCAGCTTTAACGAAGAGAGAGTTCTCCAGGAGCCGATGTAGAACTGCCTGGACGTGGTGTACGTGTTCCTCCTTGGTCCGTGAAAAGATGAGGATGTCATCAAGATAGACGAACATGTACTTGTTCAACATGTCCCTGAGAACGTCATTGACCAAAGCCTGGAAGACGGCCGGGGCGTTGGTGAGGCCTAAGGGCATCACCAGGTATTCGTAATGTCCCGCGGGAGTGTTGAAGGCGGTCTTCCACTCATCTCCCTCTTTGATGCGGACCAAGTGGTAGGCGTTGCGTAGATCCAACTTCGAAAAGATGGTGACCCCCTCCAGGAGCATCTTCACCATGATGCCGTTGAGCCCCCGGTAATCTATGCAGGGACGCAGAGATTTGTCCTTCTTCTCCACGAAGAAGAACCCAGCCCCAGCAGGAGACGAGGAGGGACGGATGAGACCAGCAGCCAAGGAGTCGTTTATGTATTTCTCCATGGCGCCTCTCTCAGGGGCGGACAGGGAGTAAAGGCGACCCCTAGGAGGAGCGGAAGCAGGCAGGAGGTCTATGGCGCAGTCACAGGGCCGATGAGGAGGAAGGGAGGTGGCCCTAGACTTGCTAAAAACCCTCCCAAAGTCATGGTGCTCGGCTGGGACCCCCGTCAGATCTGGAGCAGAACTGGAGCAGGTGGCCGGTTGAGGAGCTGAGGCTTGCTTCAGGCACATTTGGTGGCAGGAAGGGCTCCAACCCAAGCTGACCCCCGTCCTCCAGTCGATGTTGGGGTTGTGTCGCCGAAGCCAGGGGTAACCCAGGATGAGGGGAAGACGGGGAGACTGCAGGATGTGAAACTGGATGGTCTCATGGTGATTACCAGACAGGAGCATGCGCACTGGGACCGTCTGGTGAGAAACAGTCCCCAGGAGATGACCGTCGAGGGCGTTGGCGGGAACAGGTTTAGGCAGGGGAACACAACTGATGCCTAGCTGGCGGGCTAGTTCCATGTCCATAAGATTAATGTCACAACCAGAGTCTATGAAGGTGGCGAGGGTGTGAGAACCATCAGACAACAGCAGACGGGCATGACAAAGACAAGGCAAGGCAAGGCAACTTTATTTATATAGCACATTTCATACACGAGGCAGACTCAAAGTGCTTCACATACAAACATGTCATACAATAAATGAAATAATAAAATGAAATAAAATAGAAGAACTAAAAGAAAAGAAAAACAAAATTAAAAATGCATTATAAAAAGTGCAAAAGTTAAAAGTGCAATGTAGTTAAGATTTAGCTGAAAGCTAAAGTAAACATAAAAGTTTTCAGTCTTGTTTTAAAAGTGGTCAAAGTTGAGGCAAGTCTTAAATCTTCAGGAAGTTTATTCCAGCTATTTGTTGCATAGTAACTAAATCCTGCTTTCCCATGTTTTGTATTTACTCTGGGAATCACTAGCAGATTGGTTTCAGAAGATCTTAGCGGTCTAGAAGGCTTATATAGTGGAAGCATGTCAGTGATATACTTTGGCCCTAAACCATGTAGTGATTTATAGGTGAGCAGCAGGATTTTAAAATCAATTCTCTGACATACAGGGAGCCAATGTAAGGATTTAAGAATTGGTGTAATATGCTCAAATTTTTTGGTTTTTGTTAGAACTCTAGCAACAGCGTTCTGAACAAGCTGTAGCTGCCTGACAGTTTTTTTTGGAAGACCTGCAAGGAGACCGTTGCAATAATCTAGCCTACTATTAATAAAGGCATGTATAAGTTTTTCTAAATCTTGAGCTGACATGAGTCCTCTTAATCTTGCTATGTTTTTGAGGTGATAGTAGGCCGATTTTGTTACTGATTTGATGTGACTGTCGAAATTTAAATCTGAATCCATAATGACCCCAAGATTTCTGGCTTTGTTTGAAGTTTTCAGGGACAGAGAGTGAAGGTGTTGGGTTACTTTAAGCCTTTCTTTTTTAGCACCAAAAACAATTATCTCCGTTTTGTCCTTATTTAGTTGGAGAAAATTTTGGCACATCCAGTCTTTGACTTGCTCAATGCACTGGCACAACAGATCTATGGGGCGATAATCATTTGGTGATAGCGCTACATAGATTTGAGTGTCATCGGCATAGCAGTGGTGGTCAATATTATTATATCGCATGATTTGCCCTAGTGGGAGCATGTAGATGTTGAATAAAGAGGGCCCTAAGATCGAACCTTGCGGTACTCCACACGTCACGTTGGTTGGTTCTGATACAAAGTCTCCAATGGAAACAAAATAGTTCCTATCTTGTAAATATGACCTGAACCAACTTAAGACTGTGCCTGAGAGCCCCACCCATTTTTCCAACCTGTCCAAAAGTATTGAGTGATCAACAGTGTCGAATGCAGCACTGAGATCTAATAGCATTAATATTGAAACTTTGCCAGAGTCTGTGTTAAGACGGATGTCGTTTACAACTTTAATAAGAGCGGTCTCGGTGCTATGAAGAGGTCGAAATCCTGACTGGAAGTTGTCGTAGCAGCCAGTTGAAGCCAGGAATTGATTAAGTTGCTGGAGGACAACTTTCTCAATGATTTTGCTTATGAAAGATAGGTTTGAAATTGGTCTATAGTTGTTAATAATAGAGGCATCTAGGCTCCGCTTTTTTAAAAGAGGTTTAATAACTGCAGTTTTCAAGGCTTTTGGGAAATTGCCTGATTGAAGAGAGCTGTTAACTATTTGCAGTATGTCTATTGCTAGGCAGTCAAAAACATTCTTAAAGAAGTTGGTAGGTAAAGCATCAAGGCAGCAGGTGGATGGCCTTAGTTGTGTCACCGTTTCCACAAGAGTTTTAGAGTCTACTAGACCAAGTGCAGACCCGTTGGGTCTGTTTCCCCAACGGCGTTTTGCAGGGGGGGGGGGGGGGGGGGGGGGGGATGCGGCATCAAACTCATATTAACCAACCCCCAAACACACAGGTGGGGGGAGGGAGGGGGGGTGTGAAGAGGGGAGGGAGGGGAGAGGAGGTGGAGGAAATGGGACAGTTTTGGGAGGGAAAGGAGAGCGGGGTAGGGGGTGAGAGAGGGGGATGGGGAGATAGATGTGGTGGAGGGGGAGGATGGGGAGGGAGGGAAGGAGGGAGGGAGGGGGAGAGGGGTGGGGGAGAGAGGGGAAAGAGTGGGGAGGGAGGTGGAGAGGGGTAGGGGGAGTGATGGAAGAGGGACAGAGGGGTAGGAGGAAGGGGGTGGCGTAGAGAGGGAAGGGGGTGGGGGAGAGAGGGATGGGTGGGAGAGGGGTGCGGAGAGGGAAACATAGAACCATTGAAATTAAGTGCAGGAGTAGGCCATTCGGCCCTTCGAGCCTGCACCACCATTCAATATGATCGTGGCTGATCATCCAACTCAGTATCCTGTACCTGCCTTCTCTCCATACCCCCTGATCCCTTTAGCCACAAGGACCACATCTAACTCCCTCTTAAATACAGCCAATGAACAGGCCTCAACTACCTTCTGTGCCAGTGAATTCCAGAGATTCACCACTCTCTGTGTGAAAAATGTTTTTCTCATCTCGGTCCTAAAAGATTTACCCCTTATCCTTAAACTGTGACCCCTTGTTCTGGACTTCCCCAACATCTGGAACAATCTTTCTGCATCTAGCCTGTCCAACCCCTTAAGAATTTTGTAAGTTTCTATAAGATACCCCCTCAATCTTCTAAATTCTAGCATGTACAAGCCGAGTCTATCCAGTCTTTCGTCATATGAAAGTCCTGACATCCCAGGAATCAGCCTGGTGAACCTTCTCTGTACTCCCTCTATGGCAACAATGTATTTGAACATTGGGCATTGTGACATCACACGATGGAACGTTCACCAGGGGCTGGGGCTGGTGCTGATTCTATGGGTGAGAAGCCAGTTTATTTTTGAAATATTGTGGGGGGTGTTGGTTAGGATTTGATTAAAAACGTGTACTTAAACACGACGACCAATGGCAAACCCGTTGGGTCTGATCCCCCAACGCAGCCGTTCCCTACCCGTAGCCCCCACTGGGGGGGGGGGGTGGGGGGCGGCATCACACACACTAACCACCCCCACACACAGAGTTGGAAAAGTGTATAAAGACCGTTCCCTACCTGTAGCCCCCAGGGGAGACTGGTCGTCGAAGTCGGGTTCCGGCCGTCTTAAAATAGCGTATCTTGAAGTCGTCGAAGTCGGGTCCGTCTCGGCAACGCGGGGGGGGGGGGTGTGGCGGGGCGGCATCACACACACAAAGCATCCCCACACACAGAGCCTTAAAAGTGTAATGCCCCAACACAGCCGTTGCCTACCCGTAGCCCCCACGGGAGACGTGGTCCTCGAAGTAGAGCCGTCACCGAAAGGCCGTTTTTAAATGGCGTCGCTTGAAGTTGTGCTGCGGGCGCCAGCAGCCGTTATGGTCGCTGGCCAGCAGGAGGCGACAAAATGAGTGAGGGGGAGGGGGGGGGGGGGGGGGGTGGAGAAGGTTTTAATGAAAAAAATGGACATAAACATAACGAAATGTAATGAGGAATGGATAGCTGGAAGGGAAAGTGAAATGTCTACCGAAATGGCTGCTTGTATGGGGGAGAAGCCAGTTTGTATTTGAAAAACTGGGGGGGGGGGGGGAGAAGGCATTACACTTTTGCGTATGTGAGCATTGGGCATTGTGACATCACACGTTGGAACGTTCAGCAGGGGCTGGGGCTGGTGAAGCTTCTGTGGGTGTGAAGCCAGTTTAGTTTTGAAATATTGGGGGGGGGGGGGGAAGGATTTGATTAAAAACGTGTACGTAAACACGACAAAATGTAATAAGGAGCGGATACTTTGAAAGAAAAGTGAAATCTCTACCGAAATGGAAAAGATGTCGGCGATTCTGCTTTACCCCTTATCCTTAAACTTTGACCCCTTGTTCTGGTCTTCACCAACATCCGGAACAATCATCCTGCATCTAGCCTGTCCAACCCATTAAGAATTTTAAACGTTTCTATAAGATACCCCCTCAATCTTCTAAAATCTAGCGAGTACAAGGCGAGTCTATCCAGTCTTTCTTCATATGAAAGTTCTGACATTTCCAGGAATCAGCCTGGTGAACCTTCTCTGTACTCCCTCTATGGCAACGATGACTTTGAGCATTGGGCATTGTGACATCACACGATGGAACGTTCAGCAGGGGCTGAAGCTGAATCTATGAGTGAGAAGTCAGTTTAGTTTTGAAATATTGGGGGGGGGGGGAAGGATTTGATTAAAAACATGTACTTAAACACGACGGAATGTAATGAGGAGCGCATACTTAGAAAGAAAAGCGAAATCTCTGACGAAGTGGAAAAGACGTGGGCGGTCCTGCGGCCCCCAATAGCCCCCAATGGGGGGGGGGGGGGGCCTCACACACACTAACCACCCCCACACACAGAGTTGGAAAAGTGCATAAAGACTGTTCCCTACCTGTAGCCCCCAGGGGAGATTTGGTCGTCGAAGTCGGGTCCCTGCCGTCTTAAAATAGCCTATCTTGAAGTCGTCGAAGTCGGGTGCGTCTCGGCAACGCGTGGGGGGGGTGGTGGGGGGGTTCGCGGTGCGGCATCACACACACGAAGCTTCGACACACACAGAGCCTTAAAAGTGTAAATGCCCGACCTCTTTTCCGTTTTTCTCTAATTTAATTAAGATGTGCAGGTGGTGTTCTTATCGAGGTTCAGGGGTGAATGACGTAAATATTTTCACACAATATGGGAACATCTCATGTTGTCTTGAAGGCTCCTCGGCCCACATCTGACTCTCTGTACTGTCACTATGGCAACGATGTCTATGAGCACTGGGCATTGTGACATCACACGATGGAACGTTCACCATTGGCTGGGGCTCCTGCATAGGCATATGTAAATGGGTCCATTCCGATTGGGCATCTGTGAGCATCGGGCATTGTGACATCACACGATGGAATGTTCTCCAATGGCTGGGGCTGGTGATGGCATATGTAAATGGATCCATTCCGATTGGTCATCTGTGAGCATTGGGCATTGTGACATCACACGATGGAATGTTCAGCAGGGGCTGGTGCTGGTGAGGCTTGTGTGGGTGAGAAGCCAGTTTAGTTGTGAGATTTTGGGGGGGGGGGGGGGGGGGGGGGGGGGGGGGGGTGGGTAAGGGTTTGATTTAAAACGTGCGCTTAAACACGACGGAATGGAATGAGAAGCGCATACTTAGAAAGAAAAGCGAAATCTCTGCCGAAGTTGAAAAGACGCGGGCGGTCCTCCGTCCGGTTTTGGAGTTGCGGAGAATCAAAGGGAGCGCGCCAGCAAAGGGAGTGGGCCAGGCTGCCGGACGGACGGCCGGACGGAGTTCCGTTTTGAAATCTGGGGCGAGAGTTTTATATAATAATAGATGACATTAAAGCATGTCATCATTGCCACGTTACCTTTGCCTAAACAGGGTGGTGATCCAACATTTTTGTTTGAAGCGGTGATATTGATGGCACGTCTGATGCCTTCAATTTTATCTGTATAGAATAATGCAAACTCATTGCATTTCTGCGTGGAATGGAGTTCAGGTGGTAATTGTGTTGGGGGGTTGGTCAGTCTGTCAACAGTTGCAAATAGGGTTTTTGCCTTATTAGTGTTGTTGTTAATGATATTGGAGAAAAATGTTTCTCTAACACAAAGAGGGCGTCGGGCAGAGGAAAGTTCAGAGGTTCGACTCACCAGTAATTCCTCCGCTACTGGCGAGTCTGGCCCTTTTACTGGACACTTGGAGATGTAATGACCCGCCAGGCCACAGTAGAGACAGAGGTTCCCCCGACGCCGACGTTCCCGTTCCTCGGGGGCGAGACTGGTGCGACCCACCTGCATGGGTTCGGGTTGCCTCGACGGTTGCCCCGACGAGGGTAGTCCAGTCTCCGGAGGAAAACGAGCTTGGGTGGATAGCTGGCGGACCACCTGTCCCCGTCGCCTCTCCCGACGTCTCGCCAGGATGCGTCGGTCCAGACGGGTCGTCAGCTCGATAAGCCCATCCAGAGAAGAAGGAAGGTCGTGGGACACCAACTCATCATTGATATAGTTATTCAAGCCCAGCAAGAAAGCGTCACACTGGGCCGGGGCGTTCCAATCACTCTGACGGGCCCTGGTGCGAAAGTCGATGGCGAAGTCAGCGACACTCTGGTTCCCCTGGCTCAACCCCAGCAGACCTCCCGCAGCGTCCGGCCCCATCGAAACCTCACCGAACACCTTGAGAAGCTCCGCGGCGAAGGCCTGGAAAGAGGAGCAAGCCGGCGTGCGTCGCTCCCATTCAGCCTTTCCCCACAGCCGAGCTCTGCCAGTCAGGTGATTAATGGTAAACGCCATTCTCGCCGCTTCCTGGGCGAAGGTGTAGGGCTGTAGGGCGAAGAGAATGGAACAGTTCGTGATGAATGGGTTGCAGCCCTCCGCGTCTCCAGCGTAGCGCTCCGGGGTTCCCACCCGGGGCTCAGGTGATGGTCCTGGCGGACCGGGAGCTGGTGCTGTCGGAGCCGGAGACGAAGCATGGGGTGTAGCCTGGGCGAGGTTGTTGGACCTGGGTGGCTAGTGCAACCAATGCTTGCTCTTGGTTTGACACAGCCTGTCGAACCTCGGAGTTGGAGGCAGTGTGCATAGCTTCGTGCTGCAGGAGCGTGTGCTCAATCCTCTTGAAGTGGTTTGACGGAGACGTTGTGTGCGCCGAGTCCATTGTTGGCCAGATTGTACTGTAACGGGTATAGCTTGGACCCAATAACAGCACAGAATCAGGCAGGTATAATTGGTAATGAACTTTATTACGATACTGTAACAGAGTAGTAACACAGAAATGGGTACACCGTACTCACACAGAGGCTCAGGATTGAGCGAGGGTTCCGAAGAGGGGCAGGCAGGAGACGTAGTCGGGGTAGCGGAAGGTCCGGTAACCAGGAGATCCAACACACGATGCAAACAAACCAGCAAGGGACAGACGAAAGGAGAGTCGAAGCCAGGCAGGAAGTCGAGGAGCCGTTGCAGGGATACACCAAACAGCCCAGGAGTGAGGCAGACAGAAACCAGGAGGTACGGGACGAAGGCCGTGGTCCGGGACAGAAGGCTGAGGTGATATCCGGGAAGATGACAGGACGGAATGGTCAGGGGCAGGCAGGTTCGAATCCGTGTAGGCAGTCGGGAAATCGCTGGAGAGTCTTGCATGAATGCTGAGAACAATCTGGCACTGTGAACGGTGAGGAGAGTCTATATACCGGGTTAATAGGTGATCAGAGGCAACTGAGTGCAACAGGTGAGGAGAGTTGGGCTGATGAGAGGGGAGTGGCAGGCAGGCAGGTGAGGAGAGGGAGGGACTGGTGGAAAAGTACCGGGAGGTGAAGTGGATGAGAATGAGGAGAGGGCAGACTGTGACAATTACAGATCAGTTAGCCTGACTTCGGTGGTGGGAAAGTTGCTGGAGTCAATTATTAAAGAGGTAATAATGGGGCATTTGGATAGCAGTAAAAGGATTAGTCCAAGTCTACATGGATTTATGTAATGAAAATCATGCTTGACGAATCTTCTGGAATTTTTTGAGGATGTGACAAGTAACATGAATGAAGGGCAATGGAGTCACCCACCACTAGGGCTCTGCCCGATGTCGGTCTCGCCGGGCAAGTCCCATCTCTATGATTGGAGCCACAGACGTGTCCGCCACTCGGACTGGAAACATCATCTCTCTGGACAGTTCCCAAGAGGGCGTACCTGTTTTCATTAGGCACAGCCATCTGGGTCTTCTGCACTCCACAATTTCCACCCTTTCCGTCACACACCTTGGTTCTTCCCGTATCCTCAGCGTGACTACCTCACTGTAGGTCCTGTCCAGGAAACACTCTTTTTCCTGGATGGCCCTGAGGTCATCCAGCTGCTTCTCTATTACCCCAACACGGTCCTTTAGGAGCTGAAGTTGGGCACACTTGCCACAGTTGTAACAGCCAGAGGCTCCATCTGTGTCCCTGGGCTACCACATTCAGCAAGCCTCACACTGTCTCATCTGCCGCAACATGTGTTCACCGCGTCCCGTCCTCTCGAGCTTTATGCATAGTCTCCTCTCCTCAGCCTCCTCGCGGAAGACTCTCGAGCCAAAGACTCACACTTTACTCACAAGGCACTTCCCTCACTGCCGCTCCCTAATAGCCCATCTTGCTTATATTGACTGATAAATTGCCTAATTTACCAATTAACAAACCAAATTCCTCAGTTTTAAACTCTTTCCCTCCTCTGACTCACTTCTATCCCTCCTCCCACTGGGCTGGAGCCAATCAGTGCTTTGATCTGTTTCTGGACTCTCCCAACATTGGGAGCATTTTTCCTGCATCTAGCTTGTCCAATCCTTTTATAATTTTATATGTTTCTATGAGATACCCCTCATCCTTCTGGTTATGAAGGCCAATATTCCATTAGCTTTCTTCACTGCCTGCTGTACCTGCACGCCAACTTTCAGTGACCGGTGTACAAGGACACCCAAGTCTCGCTGTACCTCCCCCTTACTTAACCTAACCCCATTGAGATAATAATCTTCCCCCTTGTTTTTTCCCCCAAATTGGATAACCTCACATTTATCTATATTATACTGCATCTGCAACGCACGTTTGCGGTTGACACTAAGCTGGGTGGCAGTGGGGTGGGGGGATGGGGGGGTAGGGTGATGATGTGGATAGAAAATTGGTCAACAGACAGGAAGCAAAGAGTAGGGGTGAACGGGTCCTTTTCAGAATGGCAGCAGTGGAGACTGGAGTGCCACAAGGCTCGGTGTTGGGGCTGCAACTGTTTACCATATATATTAATGATTTGGAAAAGGGAATTAGGAGCAAGTTTGCGGTTGACACTAAGCTGGGTGGCAGTGTGAACTGTGAAGAGGATGTTAGGAGGTTGCAGGGTGACCTGGACAGGTTGAGTAAGTGGGCAGATGCGTTGCAGATGCAGTATAATATAGATAAATGTGAGGTTATCCAATTTGGGGGCAAAAACAAGGGGGAAGATTATTATTTCAATAGGGTTAGGTTAAGTAAGGGGGAGGTACAGCGAGACCTGGGTGTCCTTGTACACCGGTCACTGAAAGTTGGCGTGCAGGTACATCAGGCAGTGAAGAAAGCTAATGGAATATTGGCCTTCATAACCAGAAGGATGAGGGGGTTTCTCATAGAAACATATAAAATTATAAAAGGACTGGGCAAGCTAGTTGCAGGAAAAATGTTGGTCGAGTCCAGAAACAGGGGCCACAGTCTTAGAATAAAGGGGAGGCCATTCAAGACTGAGGTGAGAAAAAACTTTTTCACATAGAGAGTTGTGAATTTGTAGAATTCCCTGCCACAGAGGGCAGTGGAGGCTAAATCACTGGATGGATTTAAGAGAGAGTTCGATAGAGCTTTAGGAGCTTGTGGAATCAAGGGATATGGGGAGAAGGCAGGCACGGGTTATTGATTGGGGACTATCAGCCTTGATCACGATGAATGGTGGTGCTGGCTTGAAGTGCCGAATGGCCTCCTCCTGCACTCATTTTCTATGTTTTTTGTGTTTCTATGATTGCAATTATGATCCCTGTAACAAAAACCATCCACAAACAAGAACTATTTGTCCTCATCATTCAATGAACGTGCAGATAGCTATTGAACGTGCAGATAGCTATTAATGATTATGATATAGTTGGGATCACGGAGACATGGCTCCAGGGTGACCAAGGCTGGGAGCAGAACATACAGGGATATTAAATATTCAGGAGGGATAGACAGAAAGGAAAAGGAGGTGGGGTAGCGTTGCTGGTTAGAGAGGAGATTAACGTAATGGAAAGGAAGAACATTAGCTTGGAGGATGTGGAATCGGTATGGTAGAGCTGCGAAACATTAAGGGGCTGAAAACGTTAGTGGGTGTTGTGTACAGGCCACCTAACAGTTGGGGATGGCATCAAACAGGAAATTAGAAATGCGTGCAACAAAGGTAAAACAGTTATAAAGGGTGACTTCAATCTACATATAGATTAGGTGAATCAAATTGGCAGGGGTGCTGAGGAAGAGGATTTCTTGGAATGTATGCGGGATAGTTTTCTAAACCAACATGGAGAGGAACCAACGAGAGAGCAGGCTATTCTAGACTGGGTATTGAGTAATGAGGAAGGGTTAGTTAGCAGTCTTGTTGTACGTGCCCCCTTGGGCAAGAGTGACCATAATATGGTTGAGTTAATTAGGATGGAGAGTGACATTGTTAATTCAGAAACAATGGTTCTGAACTTAAAGAAAGGTAACTTTGAGTGTATGAGACATGAATTGGCCAAGATTGACTGGCAATTAATTCTAAAAGGGTTGATGGTGGATATGCAATGGAAGGCATTTAAAGACTGCATGGATGAACAACAAAAATTGTTCATCCCAGTTTGGCAAAAGAATAAATCAGGGAAGGTAGTGCATCCGTGGATAACAAGGGAAATCAGGGATAGTATCAAAGCAAAAGATGAAGCATACAAATTAGCCAGAAAAAAGCAGCATACCAGAGGACTGGGAGAAATTCAGAGACCAGCAGAGGAGGACAACGGGCTTAATTAGGAAAGGGAAAATAGATTATGAAAGAAAACTGGGAGGGAACATAAAAACTGACTGCAAAAGTTTTTATAGATATGTGAAGAGAACGAGATTAGTTAAAATAAATGTAGGTCCCTTGCAGTCAGAAACTAGTGAATTGATCATGGGGAACATAAATAATCTGCCAGAAATAGCAGGGGACCACTGGTCAAAGGAGATGGAGGAACTGAGTGAAATCCAGGTTAGTCGGGAAGTGGTGTTGGGTAAATTGAATGGATTAAAGGCCGATAAATCCCCAGGGCCAGATAGGCTGCATCCCAGAGTACTTAAGGAAATAGCTCCAGAAATAGTGGATGCATTAGTGATAGTTTTTCAAAACTTTTTAGATTCTGGAGTAGTTCCTGAGGATTGGAGGGTAGCTAATGTAACCCCACTTTTTAAGAAGGGAGAGAGAGAGAAAACGGGGAATTGCAGACCAGTTAGTCTAACATCGGTAGTGGGGAATCTGCTAGTCAATTATTAAAGATGGGATAGCAGCACATTTGGAAAGTGGTGAAATCATTGGACAGATGGCACAATGGGCTAAGTGTTCGGCTGGCAACCGGAAGGTAGGCGGTTCGAATCCCGCTTGGAGTGCATACTGTCGTTGTGTCCTTGGGCAAGACACTTCACCCACCTTTGCCTGTGTGTGAATGTGTGTGAGTGATTGGTGGTGGTCGGAGGGGCCGTAGGCGCAGATTGGCAGCCACGCTTCTGTCAGTCTGCCCCAGGGCAGCTGTGGCTACAGAAGTAGCTTACCACCACCTAGTGTGACTGAGGAGTGAATGAATAATGCGATGTAAAGCGCCTTGAGTATTAGAAAGGCGCTATATAAATCCCATCCATTATTATTTATTATTAAAGTCAGCATGGATTTACGAAAGGTAAATCATGTCTGACCAATCTTATAGAATTTTTCGAGGATGTAACTAGTAGAGTGGATAGGGGAGAACCAGTGGATGTGTTGTATCTGGACTTTCAGAAGGCTTTCGACAAGGTCCCACATAAGAGATTAGTACACAAATTTAATGCACACGGTATTGGGGGTTCAGTATTGATGTGGATAGAGAACTGGCTGGCAAACAGGAAGCAAAGAGTAGGAGTAAACAGGTACTTTTCACAATGGCAGGCAGTGACCAGTGGGGTACTGCAAGGCTCAGTGCTGGGACCCCAGCTATTTACAATATATGTTAATGATCTGGATGAGGGAATTGAAGGCAACATCTCCCAGTTTGCGGATGACACTAAGCTGGGGGGCAGTGTTAGCTGTGAGGAGGATGCTAGGAGACTGCAAGGTGACTTGGATAGGCTGGGTGAGTGGGCAAATGTTTGGCAGATGCAGTATAATGTGGATAAATGTGAGGTTATCCACTTTGGTGGCAAAAACAGGAAAGCAGACTATTATCTAAATGGTGGCCGATTAGGAAAAGGGGAGATGCAATGAGACCTGGGTGTCATGGTACACCAGTCATTGAAAGTAGGCATGCAGGTGCAGCAGGCTGTGAAGAAAGCGAATGGTATGTTAGCTTTCATTGCAAAAGGATTTGAGTATATGAGCAGGGAGGTTCTACTGCAGTTGTACAGGTTCTTGGTGAGACCACACCTGGAGTATTGCGTACAGTTTTGATCTCCAAATCTGAGGAAGGACATTATTGCCATAGAGGGAGTGCAGAGAAGGTTCACCAGACTGATTCCTGGGATGTCAGGACTTTCATATGAAGAAAGACTGGATAGACTCGGCTTATACTCGCTAGAATTTAGGAGATTGAAGGGGGATCTTATAGAAATTTACAAAATTCTTAAGGGGTTGGACAGGCTAGATGCAGGAAGATTGTTCCCGATGTTGGGGAAGTCCAGGACAAGGGGTCACAGCTTAAGGATAAGGGGGAAATCCTTTAAGACCAAGATGAGAAAAACATTTTTCACACAGAGAGTGGTGAATCTCTGGAACTCTCTGCCACAGAGGGTAGTTGAGGCCAGTTCATTGGCTATATTTAAGAGGGAGTTCGATGTGGCCCTTGTGGCTAAAGGGATCAGCGGGTATGGAGAGAAGGCAGGTACAGGATACTGAGTTGGATGATGAGCCATGATCATATTGAATGGCGGATCAGGCTCGAAGGGCCGAATGGCCTACTCCTGCACCTATTTTCTATGTATCTATGTAATGGTTCTGACTGTATATCTGCTCTCAACTGAGAAAATACCATAGTTTTTCCTACACAATCATGGGGTTCTCCTTCATGACTCTGAACTGAGAGCTGCCGTGGATTTTGAAGAAACAGCAGCAAAGAGAAGCAGGTAAAAGCACTGATTGGCTCAAGCCCAAGTGGGAGGAGAGTTAGAAGTGAGTCAGTGGAGTGAAAGAGTTTAAAACTGAGGAATTTGGTTTGTAAATTGGTAAATTAGGCAATTTATCAGTCAATATAAGCAAGATGGGCTGTTAGGGAGCGGCAGTGATGGAAGTGCCTTGTGAGTAAAGTGTGAGTCTTTGGCTCAAGAGTCTTCGGCGAGGAGACTATGCATAAAGCTCGAGAGGACGGGACGCAGTGAACACATGTCGGGGCAGATGAGAGTGTGAGGCTTGCAGAATGTGGGAGCCCAGGGACACAGATGGAGCCTCTGGCTGCTACAACTGTGGCAAGTGCGTCCAGCTTCAGCTCCTAAAGGACCGTGTTGGGGCACTGGAGAAGCAGCTGGATGACCTCAGGGACATCCAGGAAAAAGAGAGTTTCCTGGACAGGACCTACAGTGAGGTAGTCACGCCGAGGATACGGGAAGAACCAAGTTGTGTGACGGAGAGAAAGGGTGGAAATTGTGGAGTGCAGAAGACCCAGGTGGCTGTGCGTAATGAAAACAGGTACGCCCTCTTGGGAACTGTCCAGAGAGACGATGTTTCCAGTCCGAGTGGCGGACACGTCTGTGGCTCCAATCCTAGAGATGGGACTTGCCTGGCGAGACCAACGTCGGGCAGAGCCCTAGTTGTGGGTGACTCCATTGCTCGAGGAGCGGAAAGGAAATTCTGTGGCAGCAGAGGAGATGCGAGGATGGTCTGTTGCCTTCCTGGTGCCAGGGTTCAAGAGGTCATGAGCCGAATTTGGAACATCCTCGAGAGAGAAGGTGAACAGCTGGCAGTAGTTGTGCACGTAGGCACAAATGACATAGGGAAGAAGAGGAAGGAGATTCTCCAACATGAGTTCAGAGAGTTGGGAAGAAGTGCCAGACCTCTAGGGTGGTTATCTCTGGATTGCTTCCGGTACCTCATGCTGGTGAGGACAGGAACAGGGAAATCTGATTGTGTGGCTGAGGGGCTGGTGCAAGGAGCAAGGATTTAGATTTATAGACCACTGGGATCTCTTCTAGGGTAGGGGTGACCTGTTACAAAAGGGACGGGTTACACATTAACTGGAGGGGGACCGACATTCTGGCAGGCAGGTTTTCTAGGGCTACACGTGTGGGTTTAAACTAAATAGTGCGGGGGAGGGATTGACAAATTGGGAGTATAAAGATGGCGTTGAAGGGGAAGTGACAACAAGAAAAATTACAAAGATTTTCGAATTAATGGGAAGGAAAACTCAAGAATGGACAACAGAGTAAGGTCAGGGCCAATTGTGAGGGGGGGAAGTGAATACAGAGGTCAAAGTGCTGTATATGAATACGCAAGGTATAAGGAATAAAGTGGACGAGCTTGAGGCTCAGTTAGAAATTGGCAAGTATGATGTTGTGGGAATTACTGAGACATGGCTGCAAGAGGGCCAGGGCTGGGAACTGAATATTCAAGGGTATACCTCCTATTGAAAAGACAGACAGGTGGGCAGAGGGGGTGGGGTAGCTCTGTTGGTGAGGAATGAAATTCAGTCCCTTGCAAGGGGTGACATTGAAACAGGAGATGTGGAGTCAGTATGGATTAAGGAATTGTAAGGTAAAAAAGACCCGAATTGGACTAATCTACAGGCCCCCAAACAGTAGCCTGGACATAGGGTTGAATCAGGAGTTAAAATTGGCATGTAGCAAAAGTAATGCTGTAGTTGTTATGGGAGATTTCAACATGCAGGTAGACTGGGAAAATCAGGTTGGTACTGGATCCCAGGAAAGGGACTTTGTCGAGTGCCTTCGTGATGGATTCTTTGAACAGCTTGTATTGGAGCCTACCAGGGAGAAGGCAATTCTGGATTTAGTGTTATGTAATGAACTGGATTTGATAAAGGACCTCGAGGTTAATGAGCCATTAGGAGGCAATGAGCATAATATGGTCAGGTTTAATCTACAATTGGAGAGGGAGAAGAGTAGATCGGAGGTGTCAGTGTTGCAGTTGAATAAAGGGGACTATTGGGCCATGAGGGAGGAGCTGGCCAAAGTTGACTGGAAAGATACACTAGCAGGGATGTTAGTGGAACAAAAATGGCAGGTGTTTCTAGGAATAATACAAAAGGTGCAGGATCAGTTTATTGCTAGGAGGAAGAAAGATTCCAAGGGGAGAAAGGTACGACCATGGCTGACAAGGAACGTCAGGGACAGAATAAAAATTAAAGCGAAGAAGTACAACGTAGCAAAGATGAGCGAGAAGCAAGAGGATTGGGTAATGTTTAAAGAACAACAGAAGATAACTAAAAAGACAATACGGGGAGAAAAGATGAGGTACGAAGGTAAGCTAGCCAAGAGTATATAGCAGGATAGTTAAAGCTTCTTTAGGTATGTGAAGAGGAAAAAAATAGTTAAGACCAAAGTTGGGCCCTTGAAGACTGAAAAAATGTGATTTTATTATGGGGAACAAGGAAATGGCAGATGAGTTGAACATGTACTTTGGATCTATCTTCACTAAGGAGGACACAAACAAACATCCTGATATAGTAGTGGCCAGAGGATCTGGGGTGACAGAGGAACTGAAGGAAATCCACATTAGGCAGGAAATGGTGTTGGATAGACTGATAGGACTGAAGGCTAATAAATCCCCAGGGCCTGATGGTCTGCATCCCAGGGTACTTAAGGAAGTGGCTCCAGAAATCGTGGATGCATTGGTGATAATTTTCCAATGTTCTATAGACTCAGGATCAGTTCCTGTGGATTGGAGGGTAGCTAATGTTATCCCACTTTTTAAGAAAGGCGGGAGAGTGAAAACAGAGAATTATAAACCAGTTAGCCTGACATCGGTGGTGGGGAAGATGCTGGAGTCAATTATCAAAGATGAGATAACCGAACATATGGATAACAGTAACAGGATTGGTCCAAGTCAGCATTGATTTACAAAGGGGAAATCATGCTTGAAAAAGCTTCTGGAATTTTTTGAAGATGTAACTAGGGAAATGGACATGGGAGAGCCAGTGGATGTAGTGTACCTGGACTTTCAGAAAGCATTTGATAAGGTCCCACATAGGAAATTAGTGGGCAAAATTAGGGCACATGGTATTGGGGGTAGAGTGCTGACATGGATAGAGAGGTGGTTGGCAGACAGGAAACAAAAAGTAGGAATTAACGGGTCCCTTTCAACATGGCAGGCGGTGACTATTAGGGTACCGCAAGGCTCGGTGCTGGGACCACAGCTATTTACAATATACATCAATGATTTGAATGATGGGATTTAAAGTAACACTAGCAAATTTGCAGATGACACAAAGCTGGGTGGCAGTGTGAACTGTGAGGAGGATGGTATGAGAATGCAGGGTGACTTGGACAGGTTGGGGGAGTGTGCAGATGCATGGCAGATGAAGTTTAGTGCGGATAAATGTGAGGTTATCCACTTTGGTAGCAAAAACAGGAAGGCAGATTAGTATCTAAATGGCGTCAAGTTGGGAAAAGGGGAAGTACAACGGGATCTGGGGGGTCCTTGTTCATCAGTCTATGAAAGTATGCATGCAGGTACAGCAGGCAGTGAAGAAAGCGAATGGCATTTGGCCTTTATAACAAGAGGAATCAAAGATAGGAGCAAAGAGGTCCTTCTGCTGTTGTACAGAGCCCTATTGAGTCACACTGGAGTATTGTGTGCAGTTTTGGTCTCCCAATTTGAGGCAGAACACTTTGACCTCCATATTCACGTCCCCCCTCGCACAGCTCGCAATTGGCCCTGACCTTACTGCTTTATCCCTTCATGAACTTTCCTTCCCATTAATTAGAGAATCTTTTGTAATTTTTCCTGTACTCACTTCCCCTTCAGCTTCATCTTTATACTCCCAATTTGTCAATCCTTGCCCCCCACTATTAACCATATAACTATATAACAATTACAGCACGGAAACAGGCCATCTCGGCCCTACAAGTCCGTGCCGAACAACTTTTTTCCCTTAGTCCCACCTGCCTGCACTCGTACCATAACCCTCCATTTCCTTCTCATCCATATGCCTATCCAATTTATTTTTAAATGATACCAACGAACCTGCCTCCACCACTTCCACTGGAAGCTCATTCCACACCGCTACCACTCTCTGAGTAAATAAGTTCCCCCTCATGTTACCCCTAAACTTCTGTCCCTTAATTCTCAAGTCATGTCCTCTTGTTTCAATCTTCCCTATTCTCAAAGGGAAAAGCTTGTCCACATCAACTCTGTGTATCCCTCTCATCATTTTAAAGACCTCTATCAAGTCCCCCCCTTAACCTTCTGCGCTCCAGAGAATAAAGACCTAACTTATTCAACCTTTCTCTGTAACTTAGTTGTTGAAACCCAGGCAACATTCTAGTAAATATTTAGCTAATGTTATCCCACTTTTTAAGAAATGTTTAAAAAAGAACTGCAGATACTGGAAAAATAGAAGGTCGAAGAAAATGCTGGAGAAACTCAGCGGGTGAGGCAGCATCTATGGAGCGAAGGAATAGGTGACGTTTCGGGTCGAGACCCTTCATCAGAATGGAGGGGGCCCAGGACAGAAAGGTCGGTTTCTGAATGGGAGAGGGAGTTCAAGTGCTGGGCCACTGGGAGATCAGGTTGGTCGCTGCTCTAGGTGTCAACTGCTCTACATCAATGAGAGCAAGCGCAGGCTTGGCGATTGCTTCGACCAACACCTCCGCTTGGTTCGCATTAACAAATCTGATCTCCCGGTGGCCCACACTTCAACTCCCCCTCCCATTCCGAATCCGACCTTTCTGTCCTGGACCTCGTCCATGGCCAGAGTGAGTCCCACTGTAAATTGGAGGAGCAGTACCTCATATTTTGCTTGGGCAGTTTACACCCCAGCAGTATGAACATTGACGCCTCCAATTTCAGGTAGTCCTTGCTTTCTCCCTCCTTCCCCTTCCCCTCCCCTTCCCAGCTCTCCCACAGCCTATTGTCTCTGCCCCTTCCTTTCTTCTTCTCGCCCCCCTCCCCCCACATCAGCCTGAAGAACGGTCTCAACCTGAAACGTCACCTATTTCTTTGCTCCATAGATGCTGCCTCACCTGCTGAGTTTCTCCAGCAATTTTGTCTACCTTCCACTTTTTAAGAAATCAGGGAGAAAGATAACAGGGAATTATACACTAGTTAGTCTGACATCGGTGTTGGGGAAGATGCTGGAATCAATTATAAAAGATGAAATAGCCATACATTTGGACAGCAGTAACAAGAACAGTCTGAGTCAGCATGTATTTACAAAGGGGAACTTATGCTTGACTAATCTTTTGGAATGTTTTGATTTTTGAATTTCCTCACCTAATTTGAGGAAGGACATCCTTGTAATTGAGGCAGTACAGCGTAGGTTCACGAGATTGATCCCTGGGATGGCTTGTATTCAATGGAGTTTAGAAGGATGAGGGGGTATCATATAGAAACATATAAAATTATAAAAGGACTGGACAAGCTAGATGCAGGAAAAATGTTCCCAATGTTGGGCGCGTCCAGAACCAGGGGCCACAGTCTTAGAATAAAGGGAGGTCATTTAAGACTGAGGTGGGGAAAAAACTTTTTCACCCAGAGAGTTGTGAATTTATGGAATTCCCTGCCACAGAGGGCAGTGGACGCCAAATCATTAGAGGGGATTTAAGAGAGAGTTAGATAGAGCTCTGGGGGTTAGTGGAATCAAGGGATATGGTGAGAAGGCAGGTCCGGGTTATTGATAGGGGACGATCAGCCATGATCACAATGAATGGCGGTGCTGGCTCGAAGGACCGAATTGCCGCCTCCTGCACCTATTTTCTATGTAACTATGAAAATGGACAAGGGAGAGCCAGTGGATGTCGTGTACCTGGACCTTCAGAAAGCCTTTGATAAGGTCCCACATAGGAGGTTAGTGGGCAAAACTAGAGCACATGGTATTGGGTCAGGGTACTGACATGGATAGAAAATTGGTTGACAGACAGGAAACAAAGAGTAGGGATTTTGGGAGCAAAAACAGGAAGGCAGATTACCATCTAAATGGTGTCAAGTTGGGAAAAGCGGAAGTACAACGGGATCTGGGGTCCTTGTTCATCAGTCAATGAAAGTAAGCATGCAGGTACAGCAGGCAGTGAAGAAAGCGAATGGCATGTTAGCCTTTATAACATGAGGAGTTGGGATTGAAGCAAGCAGGTCCTTCCACAGTTGTACGGGGCCCGAGTGAGACCACATCTGGGGTATTGTGTGCAGTTTTGGTCTCCAAATTTGAGGAAGGACATTCATGCTATTGAGGGAGTGCAGCGTAGGTTCACAAGGTTAATTCCTGGGATGGCGTGACTGTCATATTTTGAATGAATGGAGCAACTGGGCTTGCATACACTGGAATTTAGGATGAGAGGTCACCTGATTGAAACGTATAAGATTATTAAAGGATTGGGCATGCTAGAGGCAGCAAACATGTTCCTGGTGTTGGGGGAGTCCAGAACCAGGGGCCACAGTTTAAGAATATGGGGTAGTCTATTTAGAATGGAGATGAGGGAAAAACGTTTTCACCCAGAGTTGTGAATTTGTGGAGTTCTCTGCCTCAGTAGGCAGTGGAGGCCAATTCTCTGGACGCTTTCAAGAGAGAGTTGGTTAGAGCTCTTAAAGATAGCGGAGTCAAGGAATATGGGGAGAAGGCAGGAAAGGGGTATTGATTGTGGATGATCAGCCATGATCACAGTGAATGGTGGTGCTGGCTCGAAGGGCCAAATGGCCTACTCCTGCACCACCTATTGTCTATTGTCTATTGTTTATTGACTGTTGGAATCATAGAGGTAAACAGCCTCAAAACTAGCCCTTCGGCCCATCTCGTCAATGCTGCCCAAGTTACTGAGTTAGTAACTTGGTCCCTGTCCCTCCAAACATTTCCTATCTATTTAACAGTCCAAATATTTTCAAACATTGTCATTTTCCATGTCAGAGAAGCTAGTAGAGGCAGGTAAAATAACAATGTTTAAAGATATTTAGACAGGTATATTGATAGGAAAGTTTGGGGAGACATGGACCAGGCACGGGCTTCTGGGATGAACACAGTTTGCAACTTGGTCCCCATGGACGATTTGGGCTGAAGGGCCTGTTTCAATGCTGTATAGATATTTAAACATTGAAAAGCTGTATGTAAATGTTACCCCTTTAAATCTTCCCGCTCTTAACTTAAACCCTGTGCCCTCTAGTTTTAAACTCCCCAACACCAGGGATAAGATTGTGACCAGGTACACAAAAATGCTGGAGAAACTCAGCGGGTGCAGCAGCATCTCTGGAGCGAAGGAACTAGGCAAAGTTTCAGGCCGAAACCCTTCATCAGTCTGAAGAAGGGTTTTGGCCCGAAACGTTGCCTATTCCCTTCGCTCCATAGATGCTGCTGCACCCGCTGGGTTTCTCCAGCATTTATGTGTACCTGGGATTTTCCAGCATCTGCAGTTCCTTCTTAAACAAAAGACTGTGACCATCCACCTTATCTTTGCCTCTCATGGTTCTATTAACTTCTGTAAAGTCACCCTTCAGCCTCCAATGATCATGAAAATAATCCCCAGCCTCCGTGTTACACAAATCTAAAAACCCCTACAGACAGTCACATGGTTTCTGTGAAAAGCCAAGGATGAGGTTGGGGTGAAACTGAAAGCACTGAAGCTCGCAGTAAAACAAGGCACAACCTGGGCAGAAGTCACACTGACAATCTGAAGCAGCCAGTCCCCGTGTGTGGGACACTGAAGGAAGGAGCTGGTAATCAGTCACTGTGCGTTTTGCTGTCTATTGGTCTGTGTTACACTTATCCAGTGCTGTCTCTGGTGTTCAGTTCACTCAACTTCCAATGTTATTTCTGGCAGAGCGTGAGCGGTGAGATCGTGTGATCGGAGCCACAGCCACAACTCTAGTGAGAGGTAAGGACAAGAGAGGGGACAGAGACCGGCAGCAGCTGTGGGATTGCCACAACGGAGGTATAGAAGGAGGGCCAGGTAGAGTGGGAGCGGCCGTGTTGGGAGGGATTGTGAAGTCAAACTGATTCTGCTGAGGTTTAAACCCAAACAGAAACTTACTGAGATACGGCCACTAATGCCAAAGTGCTCACCAACTGACATTCACCCATTTATCTGACCATTCCATTCCAGTTTTGGTATCCGAATTTGTGGAAGGACATCCTTGTGATTGAGGTTCACGTTGATTCACGAGATTGATCCCTGGGATGGCGGGACTATCATATGAGGAAAGATTGAAAAGACTAGGCTTGTATTCACTAGAGTTTAGAAGGATGAGGGGGTATCTTATAGAAACATATAAAATTATAAAAGGACTGGACAAGCTAGATGCAGGAAAAATGTTCCCAATGTTGGGCGAGTCCAGAAACAGGGGGGCCACAGTCTTAGAATAAAGTAGCAATGTTACAAAATTTTGAGATTTAAAAAATCAAGTCTGCAATTTATCCCATCTTACTTGGATGACCTGAAATTAAAGCATATAATTAGTTAGTTACCCAATTGTAGCTAATTTCAAACTTCAATTACTAGATCTAAACATCTATCCATTTCTTAATAAATGATTAACATTTTTAAATAGCCTAAGTGTCCAAATAATATTCACAAATAATTCACAATAAAACATGATTTTTAAATCTCATTTACATTAATTTATAGGCCAAATGGAAGGAATTTAGTGTTCAATTGCTGTAAATTAAAGTCCATTTAAATCAGCTTTCTAGTGGGATCCTGTGAACGCGCTGGTTTAGAACGTTCACATTGCGTAGATTTGTGCCCTCAAATGCACAGAAAAATACTGCGGGATATAATGGGCCCAAAATTAGCTCCTCGCAACATAAAACTTTGTATAAAGGGATCTTAAGAAGCCCTTTTTACTGTAACAATAAACAGCCTACCTCCTGTTGTCCCCTGTATGAGATCCGGCCGGTTGCCGGCCGTCGGGGGTTTAGAGGTTAATTTTTAAACTACTATAACAATTAGATAAAGCTCTTAAAACTAATAATAGCTCAAGCGAGGGAATCTGCCAGCGAATTTTCGTTAATAATTAACTAGGCTGAACATCCTCGATTTGAACAGCCTAGAGAAAATCGCGTTTTAAACCCGCCCCCCTCTAAACGGCGCCAAAATCGCGCACACGGACTGGGACAGATTTTCAGCGACGCTTCAGGTACGCTTTGCAATATACCTAAATAAAGGGGAAGCCATTTATGACTGAGGTGAGAAAAAACTTTTCCACCCAGAGAGTTGTGAATTTGTGGAATTCCCTGCCACAGAGGGCAGTGGAGGCCAAGTCATTGGATGGATTTAAGAGAGAGTTCGATAGAGCTCTAGGGGCTAGTGGAATCAAGGGATATGGGGAGAAGGCAGGTACGGGTTATTGATTGGGGACGATCAGCCATGATCACAATGAATGTCGGTGCTGGCTCGAGGGGCCGAATGGCTTCCTGCAACTATTTTCTATGTAATATGTCTATATCGACCAAGATACTGATTATAGTAGCGATTCCCATTTTCTCACATTTGGCCCATATCCCTTTTAACCTTTTCTATCCATGTACCTGTCCAAATGTCTTTTAAATATTGTTATAGTACTTGACCTAACTACCCCCTCTGGCAATGCATTCCATGTTCTCACTACCCCCTGAATGAAAAGTTGTCCAGCAGGCTCCTATTAAATCTTTCCCCTCTCACCTTAAACCAAATAACTCTGGTTCTTGATTCCTTTACACTGGGTAAAGATAAAGCATTCACATTATCCCCCTCATGATTATATATACCTCTATAAGATCACACCTCAGCCTCCTGCACTGCAAGGAATAGCATCTTTTCTGTGCACCACCACTCTGTGTAACTGACAATTTCATCCTGTAGCCATAGATCACTTATTTACATGTCATTAGTAGTGACGCATATTACAACCACTGACTGTTTATCCTCGCTGATGAGAATGCACTGCAACCGCTTTGAGATATTCATGTACCTGTCACCAGGAGGACAACACAGGATTCAAGGGTCTTGTTCACCCAACTGCTCCCTTTACAATTGAGCCCCTATTTCCTGCAGCTCTGCTGATCTTTATCCTCGCTCATTGTGCAGCTGAGCTAGTCTCAGTGCCACAAACATGCCCGTTTCTTCCCATCCCAAAGAGGCTACCCCCAAACGTATCCAACATGGTCTACCAGTTTAACAGAGGGACGGTCTCCTGCAGCACCCGCCTGTGCCCACTGATCCCTGGTGGGCACCCACTGCATTTCTACCCATTGTTTACAGGGTGACCAGCTCACTCTACATGCCATCCACAATGTCCTCAGCACCATGGATGATCCTCAGTGAGACTATCTTCTGCTCCAAATTGAGGATGGTCAGCCATGATCACATTGAATGGCAGTGCTGGCTCGAAGTGCCGAATGCCCTACTCCTGCACCTATTGTCTATTGTCTAATGTACCCTCTCCCCCCCCCCCCCTCTCCTCTCCCCCCCCCCTCTCCTCTCTCCCCCCCCACTCCTCTCTCCCCCCCCACTCCTCTCTCCCCCCCACTCCTCTCTCCCCCCCACTCCTCTCTCCCCCCCCACTCCTCTCTCCCCCCCCCCTCCTCTCTCCCCCCCACCACCTACACCTCCACCTCTCCCCCCCACCACCTCCACCTCTCCCCCCCCACCTCTCTCCCCCCCACCTACACCTCTCTCCCCCCCCACCTCTCTCCCCCCCACCTCTCTCCCCCCCCACCTCTCTCCCCCCCCACCTCTCTCCCCCCCACCTCTCTCCCCCCCCACCTCTCTCCCCCCCCACCTCTCTCCCCCCCCACCTCTCTCCCCCCCTACCTCTCTCCCCCCCCACCTCTCTCCCCCCCCACCTCTCTCCCCCCCACCTCTCTCCCCCCGGGTCCCCCACGAGGGATCCCGGGCTGCGGACGCCGCGCCAGCTGGAACTCTGCAGACCGCGGCTTCAGGCTGCCGGCAGCCCCGGGCCAGCGAAACGGAGCGCTCCCCTCCAGCGAGCCCCAGCGAGGGCTCACCCGCTCCACAACGAGAGTCCACGCTGCGCCCGCCACTGAAGCCCCGGGCACGTCTCCGGGAAAGGCAGCGCCGATCCTTGATGTTAGGCCACGGGGGAGGCGACCTGGAAAACGTTGCCTCTCCATGGAGGAGGCGACCGAAACGGTTTCCCCTTACCCCCCCACACCACCCCCCAACAATAAACACATACTTTAAAACATACTAAAAAATAAAAAAAGTTGAAAAAACTGACGCGCTGCTGACATGGCTGCTGCCAGAGCAGCGCCCCCTACAGGAGTGCAGGTTCCTTGAAGGTTGAGTCACAGGCAGATAAGGTGGTCAAATAGGCTTTTGGCACATTGGCCTTCATCAAAATATTGAGTATAGAAGTGTTGCAGTTGTATAAGACGTTGCTGAGATGGAAAAGATTGAATAGGAATTTGAGGGGTAGCGTTTTTACACAAATGGTGGTAAATCAACCGACTCCAACTGGTCCAGAACGCAGCCGCCCGACTCATTACCCACACCAAATCCTGTCATCACATCACTCCAGTCCTCAAACAACTTCACTGACTTCCCATCTCCCACCGGATCAACTACAAAATCCTGATCCTCACCTACAAAGCCCTCCACCATCTGGCCCCCCCATATCTCACTGACCTCCTCTCCCCCTACCAACCCTCACGGTCCCTCAGATCCACATCAGCCGGTCTCCTCTCCATCCACAAGTCCAAACTCCGCAGTTTTGGTGACAGAACCTTCTCCAGGACAGCTCCCAGGCTATGGAACTCCCTCCCCCAACTGATCCGCAATTCTGTGTCCCTCACCATCTTCCAGTCCCGCCTCAAGACCCATCTCTTCACCTCTGCCTATCCTTAGCCCCACGTCCCCCTCCCTTTTCATCTGTGCATTAATTGCCTCGTATTGTGTTTTGTATTGAATTCTGTCTTTACTTTGTGTACTAGTCATGTCTCTACTATTTATTTCATTCCCCTTACATGTTTTTCCTCTACCTGCTAAATTTTTGTAAGGTGTCCTTGAGACTCTTGAAAGGCGCCCATAAATAAAATTTATTATTATTATTATTATTAAATGTAGGGAAGAAGCTGCCAGAGGAGGTAATTGAGGCAGGGACTATCCCAACATTTAAGAAAGAGTTAGACAGGTACATGGATAGGACAGGTTTGGAGGAATATGGGCCAAATGCTGGCAGTTGGGACTAGTGTAGCTGGGACATGTTGGCTGGTGTGGGCAAGTCGGGCTGAAGGGCCTGTTTACACGCAGTATCACTCGATGACCCTCGTGTGAGCAGGTCATAAGGTCATAAATGATAGGACCAGAAACAGACCATTCAGCCCATCAAGTTTACTCAGGCATTCAATCATGGCTAATCTATCTCTCCTTCCCAACCCCATTCTGCTGCCTTTGACACCCATACTAATCAACAATCTATCTAACTCTGTCAGAAAAATATCCATTGACTTGGCCTCTGCAGCCTTCTGTGGCAAAGAATTCCACAGATTCACCGTCCTCTGACTAAAGAAATTCCTCCTCATCTCCTTCCTAAAGGAACACCCTTTAATTCTGAGGCTATGACCTATAATCTAAATGTACATCCTTTTATTCTGGGGCTATGGCCTCTGGTCCTAGATTCTCCCACTTGTGGAAACATCCTCTCCATATCCACTCTGTCCAAGCCTTTCACTATTCTGTATGTCCTCATTCTTCTAACCTCCAGCGAGTACAGGTCCAGTGCCGTCAAACGCTCATCATAGGTTAACCTACCCATTCCTGGGATCATTCTTGTAAACCTGCTCTGGACCCTCTCCAGAGCTAGCACATCCTTCCTCAGATATGGTGCCCAGAACTGCTGACAATACTCCAAATGTGGCCTGACCAGTGCTTTATAGAGCCTCGGCAGTACATCCCTGTTTTTGTATTCTAATGCGTTTGCCTTCCTTACTACTAATTCCACTTGCAAATTAACGTTTTGGGAATCCTGCACCAGCACTCCCAAGTCCCTTTATACCTCTAATTTCTGGATTATCACCCCTTTTAGAAAATAGACTACGCCTTTATTCCTACTACTAAAATGCACGATTCCACACTTTGCTCCACTATATTCCATCTGCCACTTCTCTATGCACTCTCCCAACCTGTCCAAGTCTTTCTGCAGGGTCCCTGCTTTCTCTACACTACCTGCCCCTCCACCTATCTTCATATCATCTGCAAACTAGGCCACAAAATCTTCAATCTCCTCGTCCAAATCATTAATATACAACGCGAAGAGTAACGTCCCCAACACCAAGCCCTGTGGAATGTTGGCCCAACTTGCTCACACTGGCCAACAATGTCCCAGCTACACTCGTCCAACCTGCCTGCGCTTGTTCCATATCCCTCAAAACTTGTCTGATCCATGTACCCGTCTAATTGTTTCCTAAACGATGAGATAGTCCCAGCCTCACCTACCTCCTTTGGCAGCTTGTTCCATACGCCCACCACCCTTTGTATGAAAAAGTTACCCTTCAGATTCCTATTAAATCTTATCCCCTTCACCTTGAATCTATGTCCTCTGGTTCTCGATTCCCCTACTGGGCAAGAGACTGTGTGCATCTACCCGATCTATTCCTCTCATGATTTTATGCACCTTTATAAGATCCCTCATCTTCCTGCACTCCAAGGAATAGAGATCCAGCCTACCCAACCTCTCCCTGTAGCTCACTCCTCCTAGATCCCTCTGCTCTACAACACTCCCAAAGGCCTACCTGTGCAGGTCCTACCCTTGTTAGACGTCCCAAAATACAACACCTTTCCTAACCTGTCTAAGACGTTCTGCATAGTCATTGCTTCCTCTACACTGCCTGCCCCTTCACCTATCTTAGCATCATCTGCAAACTTGGCCACAAAGCCTTCAATTCCCTTATCCTAATCATTAATATACAACGTGAAGAGAAGCGGCCCCAGCACTGACCCTTGCGGAACTCCACTAGTCACTGGCAGCCAATCTAAAAAGCACCTTTTATTGTAACTCTTTGCGCTCTGCCATCCAGCCAACCTGTTAGCCATGCTAGTATCTTCCCTTTAATATCCTGGGCTCTTGCCTTCCCAAGCAGCCTGACGTGTGTCGCCTTATTGGCCTTCTGAAAATCTAGGTAAACAACATCTACAGCCTCCCCTCTGTCTGTCCTGCTATTAGCTTCCTCAAAGAACTCCAGCAGATTTGTCAGGCAAGATCTTCCCTTCACAAAACCATGCTGACTTCGGCCTATTTTATCGTGAACTTCTAAGTACTGCGTAGCCCCATCCTTTATAATCTAGATTATTATAAAACTCTGATCTTGGACGTTTACGTATTTGTTTGTTTGCTTGTGTGTTTGATTGTGTCTATTTCAGTGATTCACATCTCCTCGAAAACCCAACGCACTAACGGTGAAAATACATATTCCGGTAGAGATCTACCTCATGATCTCAAAAATCGCCTCATCTGAAAATTTGATTCATTATTTCCCCCCCCTGGTTGTACAAAAGATGCAGAAAGAATGAACAAGTGGGCTCTGTTCTGCAAATCCCAAGGGCTTCCAAAGGTCGACGCATGCTAGCGGCTCGGCTCAGCTTTCCCGAGAACTCCCGAGAGCTTTGTTCTAGAGTCGGGCCCTGTATTAGAGCTCTCTCTCTCTCTCCCCCCGGGCGCTCTCCGCTTTTCGCAGCCCGCTCGCTCGCCCGGCTCCCCTCCTCCTCTCCCCCCCCTCCCCCCTTCCTCCTCTCCCCCCCTCCTCCTCTCCCCCCCTCCCCCCTTCCTCCTCTCCCCCCACCTCCTCTCCCCCCCTCCCCCCTTCCTCCTCTCCCCCCACCTCCTCTCCCCCTCCCCTCTCCTCCCCCCTCTCATTTCCTCCCTCCCCTCTCTACCCCCTCCTCTCCTCTCACCCCTACACTCTCTCTCCCCCTCTCCCTCCTCGCCTCCGCCACTCCCCTCTCTCCCCCCTCTCTATCCCCCCTCTCTATCCCCCCTCTCTCCCCCCCCTCTCTCCCCCCCCTCTCTATCCTCCCTCTCTATCCTCCCTCTCTATCCTCCCTCTCTCCCCTCCTCTCTCTTCCTCCCCACTCTTCCCCCTCCCCCACTACACCCCCTTCACCCCTCCTCCTCCCCCATTACCCCTCTGCCCTCCATCCCCTTCCTTTCTCCCCCCACTCCACCCCTCCTCTACCCCCCTCCTTTACCCCATCCTCCTCCTTTCTCCCCCATCCTCTCTCCCCCCTCCTCTCTCCCCTCTCTCCCCATTCCTCTCTTCCTGCTCTCCTCTCTCGTCCCCCTCTTCTCCCCCCTCATCTCTCCCCCCCTTCTCCCCCCCTCTTTGCCCCTCTTCTCTCCCCCCCTCCCCTCTTCTCTCTCCCTCCCCCTCTCTCCCCTTCCTCTCTCTCCCCTTCCTCTCTCTCCCCTCCTCTATCCCCCTCCTCCCCTCCTCTCCTTCCCCTCCCCCCTGTCCCCGCTCTGTCCCCCCTCTCTCCTCCCTCCACCCCACCCCTCCCTCTGTCCCTTGCCTCCTCTTCCCCCACTCTCCTCTCTCCCCTTCCCCCCTCTCCCCCCCTGCCCCCCCCCCTCCCCCTCCACCCTCCCCACCCTCCCCACCCCCTCCACCTCTCCCCCTCCCTTCCGCCCCCACTCCCCCGCGCGTTGAGGGGACGGGACCCAACCGGTCCAACTTGGTGTAGTTGACTCTAAAATCTTACCAACCACCGAAGTCAGGCTAACCGGCCTATAGTTTCCGCTCTTCTGCTTTGCTCCCTTCTTGTACAGCGGGGTGATATTCACAATATTCCAATCTTCAGCAACCACTCCTAACTCTAGTGATTCTTGAAATATCACAACTACTACCTCCACAATCTCTGAGGCCATCTCCTTCAGAACCCTGGGGTGCAGTCCATCCAGTCCATGTGACTTATCCACCCCCAGACCTTTCAATTTCCTTGCACCTTCTCCTTAGTACTGCCACTGCACTAACTTCCACCCCTTGACTCTCTAGGATTGCAGGCACACTCCTGGTGTCTTCCACTGATGTCTTCCACTTGGAGGTTATTAACTAAAAGGAGAGTTTGGAAGACCAGGATTGTTTTCTCTGGTGCATCAGAAGCTGAGGGGAGACCTGATAAGAGTCAATAAAATTATGAGAGACATAGAGAAGTTAGGCAGTCAGAATCTTTATCCCCAGTGTGGATATTTCAAACACTAGAGGACAGAGGTTTAAGGTTAGAGGGGCAAAGCATAAAGGAGATGTGTGGGACGTTTATTACTCAGATGGTGTGTGTGCCTGGAAAGTGCTACAAGGGCTGCTAGTGGAGGCAGCAATGATAGTAGCATTTAGAGGCTCCATTTCCTGCATGTGCAGGGAATGGAGGGCTATGGATTATGTACAGGCAGCTGAGATTTGTTGATCTTGCCATCATGTAGGCATAAACAGTGTGGGCCGAAGGTCCTGTTCCTGTGCTGTAGTGTTGTATGTTCTATGTGCAGCAGAGTCAACTGTAATGCTACAGATGTGCCACGTGTGTCTTTGCCCCTTTGAGAGACCACACCCATGCAATAACCAGCATGGGATATCTTTTTGGGACAAGGATGGCCTCGAGTGAGGGAGTCCTGCACAACCTGGTTTATGGGGGGAGCTGAGAAATAAAGAGATTGTGGAGAGTTGTATAAACAGCAGACTGGTCATAATAGGATATTTTAACTGTCTTAATACAGACTAGGATTACCAAAGTGTTAAGGGCATCGATGGGTGGAAATGATGAGTGTGTTCAGGAACTGTATTCATGTACTGCATAGATGATCTACTATGGAGAGAGCTGAGAAACTGAGAGAGCTTGATCTACTCTTGTGAAATAGGGCGGGGCAAGTGACGGAGATGTCACTGGGGAAGCACTTTGGGACCAGTGGCCATAGTTCTATTCTTGGTCAGCATGGGTTAGTGTAGGACCAGGGAGATGGCATCAGCCATGGATCTGTTGTGGTGGTTGGTGAA
Organism: Amblyraja radiata; assembly: GCF_010909765.2. Lineage (NCBI taxonomy): Eukaryota > Metazoa > Chordata > Chondrichthyes > Rajiformes > Rajidae > Amblyraja > Amblyraja radiata. The sequence continues at coordinate 189,297,017 of NC_045956.1, read as the reverse complement.
CTGCAGTGGATCAAGGTTGCTTGGTAGGCTGGATTTATTCTGTACCAAAACCATCCTCTCAAAGCACTTCATGATGGTGGATGTCACGGCCACTGGGCGGTAGTCATTGAGGCATGAGATCTTGCTTTCCTTTGGCATGGATGATAGTGGTCTTCTTGAAACAGATGGGAACCTCAGAAATGAGTAGGAGAGATTAGAAAATGTTGGTGAACACTCCCGCTAGTTGTTCCATGAAGTTCCTAAGGACATGGTCAGGGACTCCATCCGGGCCAGTTGCTTTCCGTGGGTTCACCTGATCTTACTTCACCAACAGTGACCATGGGAAAAGGCACACTTGGGTCTGGTGGGGTGGGTGTCCTCGACATGTTGGCATTCTGCTTAAAGCGAACATAGAATGCATTGCATGGGCTGCGGAACCGGGGGGGCTTGGGAGGCTGCAGCCCCCCCCCCCCCCCCCCCACCATTTTTATGGCTAGACATTTTTCAATGTCTCCGGCTGCGGACGAGACGCTGCTGTGCTCTGAACAACCTGGTCGTGGGTATTGGAGGGAGGGATGGAGGCAGAAGCAGCAGCTGGGGTAGATGCGATCGGGGAGCCAGGGCTGGCGACTGTTTGCGGGGCTCGCTGCCGATCCGGCCATGGAGCAGCCTCAGTGCAAGAGTTCCGGGCCGTCAGAGGCGTCGGTAGCGTTGCGCCGCTGCCGTGAGAATCTCTGCGCCGAATTCGCCCTGGTGATCAGCATGTACCCGGCTGCGGCTCAGTGCATCCCGGAGGCACAACCAGTGGCTGCTGGAAGTAGATAACAAGCACTGGGTAGAAACGGTGGAAGATAGTGGCCTTCAAGTGGGGGTAGTTGGAGAAAGCATCCTGCTTGCCTGCTAGATTTTCACTTACTGTAACTGCAGGAAAAATGTTCCCGATGTTGGGGGAGTCCAGAACCAGGGGTCACAGTTTAAGAATAAGGGTACACCATTTAGGACTGAGATGAAGAGAAACTTTCTTCACCCAGAGAATTGTGAATCTGATTTTACTTCGGAGTCACGTGAGTGATTCCGTGAAGAAGCCCCGCCAGTCGGCATGCGCGTCATTACGGTGTTCGCATGGCGAAGCACCGGACTGGCAGGCGAGTCGCTCCTGCCAGCGGTAAGTTTAAACCTACAGGTAAGTTTTTATTTCTTACCAGGTTGTGTTTTTCTTGCAGGAACCTCTTCATACAGAGGTTTCCTGCTGAATGCTGTAGCGGAGTCTGGACGAGCTGCGGGGAAACCGGCTTTGGGCTGTGAGGAGACTCCGGTCCAGACCGCGGAACGCGGGTAGCCGGCGGACGTCGGGTTCGCTACTCCAGCCGCTGACAAGGCGGTCAGCGGCTTCCAAACCGCTGTGGTTCCCGTGGAGGGGTAAATCCATGAGGAAGGCAGTATCACCAGGGTGCCGACTGAGAGCACCGTGGCTACTCCTGTGGGGAGTAAAAGCCATTTAAAAGTAAGGCCCGTGGACTCTGATGAGTTGAGCCAGGAGGATTCCTCTCCCAGTAGAAGCGACGTCTGTGGACGTCTGGCAAAGATGGAGCACCTGATGGTGAGGATGCTCCATCACGACATGCTCCAAGAGGAGCTTTATATCCGTGGGTCACCCCATGGACCCGTGGCTGCAACTTCTGTTCAAGGGCTGTATAGGGAAGAACTGCTCCATGAGAAAGGAGCCTTATATCCACGGGTCTTCTTGGGGGCCCATGGCAGCAGCACCTGTAGAAGGGCTGCATAATGTCTCCCTCATGGTGAAGGTGAGCTTACCAGGGCAGTTTTGTTCTGACCCTGAGATTGGAGGTATTGCAGAGCAGCATATCCCAAGGCATGAAATATTGTATATTGCTAAAATCAACTTTCAGCCTCAAACTATGTTTAAGATAATTAAGGTAATACCAACTAAACTTGTTCATCAACTATTAATTAGCCTGTGACTCCGCCCTGGGGTAAGAGATTGGAATTAATAGGAGCCTCGAACAATCTTGTTGTGATAAAACAGCCTCTATTCATCAAGTATAATTGGCAATATAGTGGCTGTGGTTCAGCTGTGCAAGTCGGGGAACTTACATTGTGCAAAGTAGTAATCTGTCAAATGCCATGTAGGTCTTGTGACAGACCTTATGCTATTACCAGCTGAAGCTACCAAGGTCATTATGGTGGACGAACAGTATTCAGCATTTCCCCAGTAATCTGGTCAGTGAAATTTTAGTTATATTATAAACTGATGGGGCTCTAAAGTGGAAAATTATGAATGCCATCTAGTTCGGAGGCGGAGGAGATTTGCATCAGTTAACAATTATTAAGTTATTGGTATGAACTACCTATAGGTTAAAGGGTTATTGAGTGAATATGCATAATCTGCATGCTCAACGTTAAGTTGATACACTATGGTGGTGGCGTATGTTAGTCACGTGGGTGCAATCGAGACAGAATATCCTGTAGTAATTTACCTAATCTCATTTTACGTTGGAGTATCATCATGTACAATCAATGACAACACAAAATGGGTGTTGGATCACAAAGCATTTAATGAAATTATGGTTCAATGGAACACCGAATTGATATGTTTGTTTCCAGGCTCATTTACCGGTTGCAAAAATATGTGGCATAACAGTGGCAAAAGATACAAGGAGAAAGAAGTTATGTTTGTCTCCCTTCATTTTGCCTCATTAGTCGGGTCTTGCAATAAAGTCAGGAAGATCCTGCTTTAGGTTGTTGTTCTGTCTGACTGACCTATGCTTCCTGCTTTGTCGGGAATAATAATAAAACCTTTTACGGTTATTCTAAACATAAAACTTGCTGGTTCAGCCTGTGGCTCGGGAAACCAGTCTCTGCATGATAAAATCAATTTATTGAGTTATAGATTCTGCATAGACGGCTCCTGCGGCTCGGATTGTCAGACCGATCCATGTATGTGCTCGCTGCAGAGTGCAGGGATAGCACCACGAAAGGAAAGCATTACATTTCCTCTTCAGGAGATGGGAAGCGTTTGTTTAAATACTTATGTTACATCTAATATGGTACAGATAACTGACGTCTTGGAGTTCGTTTCAAATAGGTCTTTGACAATAAATTAAGTTATAGGACCATTAACTGTGCCCAACGTGTCTTCCCATCATATTTGCTACAGCAAAAGGGACCCACTCAGTCGGTTTTCACCCTCTAATACCGAGTTATAAACAATATCTTTCACACAAGTTCTCCCAGGACAAGCACAGGGCAGTATGGGATATTGATGTGGTATTAACACTATTTCACCAGGGGGCTCCAGCTACATCCTTAGCTTTGGCTCAGCTCTCATAAGGTAGGTATCCTCATGGCGCTGGTCTCAGCGCAACGGGTTCAGTCACTACATATTGTGACTGGACAGGATGGTTATATCTGCAAATAATATTATATTTTAATGTTTAGTTAAGCAGAGCAGACGTGAGGTCTCAAACAAGTTTCATGGCATACCCCATGGACCTTCGGCTGTGTATGGTCACACATATACAACAATACGTCTAGGTCACGAAGAGCCTTAGAGGCTCTGAACTAGCAATGTTTGTTAATTACATAAACTTTATAAAAAGGTATTGGTTTAGTCCATCTCCAGGTGGTTAAAACGGTGTTTGGCTCATACAGGAGTAGATACTGATATTTTTCGAGTCTCACTCCACCAAGGCTGCTACAAGATCAGCAGCAAAGGTTATGTATGTTCCGCTGGACCACATGCTGGCGACTGCAGGATAGTCGAACGAACGAACTTTCTGAACATTTCATAATAGCCTATTGCCAGACCAGGGGTATTTGCCAACTCTATTTTAGGTTCACTGGTTAGTTTACTCCCGGATGAGAGTAGTTACTATTATTTATTCATTATGAATGTTTCCCTCATCTGTCAATGAAGCAGTTGTGGTTGTGTAGACTCGTTTCTCACGGCATGAAATCATAGAGCTTTGAAATCTTCACGTGACTCCGAGGTAAAATAGTAAGATTAAACAAGAACTTACCAGTTTGAAGTTTGATCTTTATTTTATGAGGAGTTACGATGAGCGATTACGTGCCCACCGCTCCCTACCCTCTCTCATAAAGATCACTCGGTAGTTCTAGTCTTCTCCAAGTCTTACTATGTTACTTCGACTGCTGGTGTCTGTGATTTCACACCAATGCTTTGAAGATTGACGTGCATGCGGACTGGCGGGGTCTTCACGTAATCGCTCATCGTAACTCCTCATAAAATAAATATTAAACTTCAAACTGGTAAGTTCTTGTTTAATCTTACTATTCTCTGCAATGGAGGCCAATTCACTGGATGTTTTCATGAGTTACATTTAGCTCTAGGGGCTAACGAAATCAAGGGATATGGGTAAAAAAACAGGAAAGTGGTACTAATTTTAGATGAACAGCCATGATCATATTGAATGGCAGTGCTGGCTCGAAGGGCCGAATGGCCTATTCCTGCACCTATTTTCTATGTTTCTATGCTTGACTATATGGCAATAAAACTTGACCACTTGAATTTGAAGCATTCATGCATGGGGGAGTTAATGTAGTCATGCAGTGTGAAAATAGGCCCTTCGGCCCAACTTGCCCACACCCGCCAACATGTCCCACCTACACTACCTGCTTTTGGTCCATATCCCTTCAAACATGCCCTTTCCATGTATCAGTCTAACTGTTTCTTAAACATTGGGATAGTCCCTGCCTCACCTGCCTCCTCTGGCAGCTAGTTTCACCCACCCACCACCCTTTGTGTGGAAAATGTTACCCGTCAGATACCTATGAAATCTTTTCCCCTTCACCTTAAATTTGTCCTCTGGTCCTCGATTCACCTACTCTGGGCAAAATGTATATTTCTAAAGCATTTTTGATTTCTCGAAAGTCTTACTTTTAAAAAGGTAGCGTTTCCACAAACATATACCCCCTTTATTAATGTCATGGTTTGATGATTGTAAATTCAAATCAAAATGAAATATACGTCAAAAGGCGAACGCATACTTTCAAAATATTCAGATTTCCCCCCCGAGCAAAACATAATTTGTATAACTTTGCAAAATCAGGAAATGTTATGATTATTTCTTGTCCCTTTTTCCAAGTACAAACAAAAAGAAAACACTTGAAATGATAACACGTTTAAAAGATTTTTGTCAAATTTTCTTAAGTCCCATTTCCCCCGAACAAATTAGTTTCAAATCTTCCCAACAATAGGAGTAAAACTACCAGCAAGGATATTGAACCTTGTCCCTCCCTCCTACACCATCCCTTTGGCCACACATTCATCTGGCCTATCTTTGAATTCTTATATGCAGGAGCATGTGACACCAGAAGCAATAAGGAGATTACAATCTTAAAGGTCCAGTTCATGATTCTGCTATGTAATGCATGGAAGGATACAAATCTTTTTTTTTTTAAATTCTTTTTTTTTTTAGTAAAGAAAACAATAGAAAGGGGAAAAAGTGGAAAAATAGATGGTAGAGAGTAGAAAAATGTGAAGTGTGTATATAAAAAATAATAATAAATAAATAAATAAATAAATAAATAAAAGTGGAAAGTAGAAATAGAAGAGAAGGCCCCTTAAAAGAGATTTTTTCAAATCTATATTCGGAGATGTAAATCTATCCACATCATGAACTGAAATCAGCAATCCTTATGGTACCTCTGCATCACATGATTCCAAAAAGTCGATGAAAGGAGACCAACTCCTTAAGAATTGGTCATATTTATCTATTAGTCGGAGTCTCATTTCTTCAAGGCGTGCTATGTCCATCATATTCCTAATCCACATTTTAACAGTTGGTATGGTTGTATTTTTCCAAAATTTAAGTATCAATTTCTTTCCAATTATTAACCCATAATTAAAAAAAACATTTTGGTCTTTATTTAAATTGGTATCTTCTCCTATTATTCCAAATATAATCCATTCCATTTTGGGTTCTATTCTTGACTTGAAGAGCTTTGTAAATATATCAAATATATCACTCCAAAATTTATTCAACTTTGTACATCCTACAAATGAATGTGTTATATTAGCGTTTTGAAACAAACATTTATCGCATCTGGGAGAGACGTTTGGATAAAATTTATTCAACCTCGTTTTTGAATAATATAGTCTATGTAATAATTTGAATTGAATTAAATTATGTCTTGTATTAATAGAACAATTATGTGTATTCATCAAATACTTTTCCCATCTATCCTTCGAGATCTTTATCATTAGCTCATGTTCCCAATCTTCCCTTAGTGCTTCTGTTGAGGGTGATTCTCTATATAATATATTATTATAAAAGTATGATATTAATTTTTGTGAATCAGCCTTAATATTCATTGCTTCTTCTAAAGGGTCTAAAAATATAGTTTGAAATCTATGTATATATTTCTTCATAAAGTCACATACCTGTATATATTTAAAATATTGATTATCCTTCAATTTAAATTTTAATTTTAATTGTTGAAATGATAACAGTTTGCTCAATTCATACATATCCCCTACTTTCCTAATCCCCAGTCTATCCCATTGTTGATATGTGTTGTCGATGAGAGAAGGTTTGAATGCGGGGTTGTTCAATAGTGGGGTTAGTACTGATAAATTATTTAATTTCAAGGATACTTTTATTTGTTTCCAAATTCTTATTATATTGTGAATAATTGGGTTCTTCTTATATATTATACTATTCAATTTTATCGGTGAGAGCAGGATCGTTCCTATATCGTGCGGATAGCACTCCTCTTTCTCCATTCTTATCCACTCCAACTGCTGAGTGGAACTATCCAGCTAGTACATTATGTTCTTAATATGCACTGCCCAGTAGTAATACATAAAGTTAGGTAATGATAAACCCCCAACTTCTTTAGATTTGCACAAATGCTTTCGTTGAATTCTATGTGTTCTGTAATCCCATATAAAATTAGTGATAGTGGAATCTAGTTTTTTGAAAAAATATTTTGGAATATATATTGGGATCGCCATCTAACAGGATACAAATCTAACGCTGGCTAATGGATTAGTGCAAATGGGCAAATATGTATGGACAAATGGCCTGCTTAGAGTCATACAGCACGGTAACAGACCCTTCAGCCCAATATGTCCATACTGACCAAGACACCGACCATCTAAGCTAGTCCCATTTTCTCACGTTTGGCCCATGTCCATTTAAACCTTTTCTATCCATGTATCTGTCCAAATGTCTTTTCAATATTGTTATAGTACTTGCCCTAACAATCCCCTCTGGCAACACATTCCAAATTCTTACTACCCCCTGAATGAAAAATTGTACAACCGGCTCCTATTAAATCTTTCCCTTCTCACCTTAAACCTAAGAAACATAGAAAATAGGTGCAGGAGTAGGCCAGTCGGCCCTTTGAGCCTGCACCACCATTCAATATGATCATGGCTGATCATCCAACTCAGTATCCTGTACCTGCTTTTGTTCCATACCCCCTGATCCCTTTAGCCACAAGGGCCACATCTAACACCCTCTTAAATATAGCCAGTGAACTGGCCTCAACTACATTCTGTGGCAGAGAATTCCAGAGATTCACCACTGTGTAAAAAATGTTTTTCTCATCTCAGTCCTAAAAGATTTCCCCTTTATCCTTAAATTGTGACCCCTTGTTCTGGACTTCCCCAACATCTGGAACAATCTTCCTGCATCTAACCTGTCCAACCTCTTAAGAATTTTGTACGTTTCTATAAGATCCCCCCTCAATTCATCTAAATTCTTGCAAGTACATGCCGAGTCTATCCAGTCTTTCTTCATATGAAAGTCCTGACATCCCAGGAATCAGTCTGGTGAACCTTTTCTGTACTCCCTCTATGGCCAGAATGTCCTTCCTCAGATTAGGAGACCAAAACTGTACGCAATAGTCCAGGTGTGGTCTCACCAAGACCCTGTACAGCTGCAGTAGAACCTCCCTGCTCCTATACTCAAATCCTTTTGCTATGAATGCTAACATACCATTTTCTTTCTTCACTGCCTGCTGCACCTGCATGCCTACTTTTAATGACTGGTGTACCATGACACCCATGTCTCGTTGCATCTCCCCTTTTCCTAATCGGCCACCATTCAGATAATAGTGTACTTTCCTGTTTTTGCCACTAAAGTGGATAACCTCACATTTATCCACATTATACTGCATCTGCCATGCATTTGCCCACTCACCCAACCTATCCAAGTCATCTTGCAGCCTCCTGGCATCCTCCTCACAGCCAACACTGCCCCCCAGCTTTGTGTCATCCGCAAACTTGGAGATGTTGCATTCAATTCCCTCGTCCAAATCATTAATATATATATTGTAAATAGCTGGGGTCCCAGCACTGAGCCTTGCGGTACCCCACTAGTCACTGCCTGCCATTGTGAAAAGGACCCGTTTACTCCTACTCTTTGCTTCCTGTCTGTCAGCCAGTTCTCTATCCACATCAATACTGAACCCCCAATACCGTGTGCTTTAAGTTTGTATACTATTCTCTTATGTGGGACCTTGTCGAAAGCCTGAAAGTCCAGATATAACACATCCACTGGTTCTCCCTTATCCACTCTACTAGTTACCTCCTAGAAAAATTCTATAAGATTCGTCAGACATGATTTACCTTTCATTAATCCATGCTGACTTTGTCCAATGATTTCACCAATTTCCAAATGTGCTGCTATCCCGTCTTTAATAACTGACTCTAGCAGTTTCCCCACTACCGATGTTAGACTAACTGGTCTGTAATTCCCCATTTTGTCTCTCCCTCCCTTTTTTAAAAAGTGGGGTTACATTAGATACTCTCGAATCCTCAGGAACTACTCCAGAATCTAAAGAGTTTTGAAAAATTATCACTAATGCATCCACTATTTCTGGGGCTACTTCCTCAAGTACTCTGGGATGCAGCATATCTGGCCCTGGGGATTTATCGGCCTTAAATCCATTCAATTTACCTAACACCACTTCCCGGCTAACCTGGACTTCACTCAGTTCCTCCATCTCATTTGACCCCCGGTCCCCTGCTATTTCCGGCAGATTAATTAAGTCTTCCTTAGTGAAGACAGAACCAAAGTAGTTATGCAATTGATCTGCCATGTCCTTGTTCCCCATGATCAATTCACCTGTTTCTGACTGCAAGTGACCTATATTTGTTTTAACTAATCTTTTTCTCTTCACATATCTATAAAAATCTTTGCAGTCAGTTTTTATGCTCCCTGCCAGTTTTCTTTCATAATCTATTTTCCCTTTCCTAATTAAGCCCTTTGTCCTCCTCTGCTGGACTGAATTTCTCCCAGTCCTCTGGTAGACTGCTTTTTCTGGCTAATTTGTATGCTTCATCTTTTGTTTTGATACTATCCCTGATTTCCCTTGTTGTCCATGGATGCACTACCTTCCCTGATTTATTCTTTTGCCAAACTGGGATGAACAATTGTTGTAGTTCATCCATGCAGCCTTTAAATGCCTTCCATTGCATATCCACCGTCAACCCATTAAGAATCAATTGCCAGTCTATCTTGGCCAATTCACGTCTCATACCCTCAAAGTTACCTTTCTTTAAGTTCAGAACCCTTGTTTCTGAATTAATTATGTCACTCTCCATCCTAATGAAGAACTCAACCATATTATGGTCACTCTTGCCCAAGGGGCCACGCACAACAAGACTGCTAACTAATCCTTCCTCATTACTCAATACCCAGTCTAGAATAGCCTGCTCTCTCGTTGGTTCCTCTACATGTTGGTTTAGAAAACTATCCCGCATACATTCCAAGAAATCCTCTTCCTCAGCACCCCTGCCAATTTGATTCACCCAATCTATATGTAGATTGAAGTCACCCATTATAACGGTTTTATCTTTGTTGCACGCATTTCTAATTTCCTGTTTGATGCCTTCCCCAAATCCACTACTACAGTTAGGTGGCCTGTACACAACTCCCACTAGCGTTTTCTGCCCCTTAGTGTTTCGCAGCTCTACCCATATTGATTCCACATCCTCCAAGCTAATGTCCTTCCTTTCTATTGCGTTAATCTCCTCTCTAACCAGCAACGCTACCCCACCTCTTTTTCCTTTCTGTCTATCCCTCCTGAAAATTGAATATCCCTGGATGTTCAGCTCCCAGCCTTGGTCACCCTGGAGCCATGTCTCCGTGATCCCAACTATATCATAGTCATTAATAGCTAACTGCACATTCAACTCATCCACCTTACTACGAATGCTCCTTGCATTGAGACACAAAGCCTTCAGGCTTGTTTATACAACTCTTGCCCCTTATACAATTATGTTGAAAAATGGCCCTTTTTGATTTTTGCCCTGGATTTGTCTGCCTACCGCTTTTACTTTTCACCTTGCTACCCATTGCTTCTACCCTCATTTTACACCCCTCTGTCTCTCTGCTCACACATTTAAGAAACCCACCACCTCTTATTCTCTGTTATTATATTTTTCTTCTTTCCCCCTACATGTTGGGTCTGAGTGCTTCCCTTCTCTGCATCCTGCCTCGCACACGGTCTACTAGCTTTCTCTATTTGAGTCCCTCCACCAACCGTTCTAGTTTAAAGTCTCCCCAGTAGCCTTTGCAAATCTCCTCGCTGACCAGGAATCAAGAACTCTGGTTCTTGATTCCTTTACCCTGGGTAAAGACTCAGTGCATTCACATTATCCCCCTCATGATTATATATACCTCTATGAGATCAGCCATGATCACATTGAATGTCAGTACTGGCTCGAAGGGCCAAATGGCCTACTTCTGCACCTATTGTCTATTGTCACACCTTGTTAAAGTTCTAACCGCGATATAAGACAACAAAGCACATTAGTCACTTTAAGAACGTAACAATTCCTCTTTATTATGCATGTGGGAGTTGGAGAGCAACCACAAGTATTTTTTTTCAAATTCAAAATGGACTTTATTCAAGAGATTCAAGAGAGTTTATTGTCATGTGTCCCTGATAGGACAATGAAATTCTTGCTTTGCTGCAGCACAACAGAACATAGAGAGTGGTGAATCTCTGGAATTCTCTGCCACAGAAGGTAGTTGAGGCCAGTTCATTGGCTATATTTAAGAGGGAGTTAGATGTGGCCCTTGTGGCTAAAGGGATCAGGGGGTATGGAGAGAAGGCAGGGATGGGATACTGAGTTGGATGATCAGCCATGATCATATTGAATGGCGGTGCAGGCTCGAAGGGCCGAATGGCCTCCTCCTGCACCTGTTTTCTATGTTTCTACAACAGAACATAGTAGGCATTGATTACAAAACAGATCAGTGTGTCCATATACCATTATATAAATATATACACACATGAATAAATAAACTGATAAAGTGCAAATAACAGATAATGGGCTATTAATGTTCAGAGTTTTGTCTGAGCCAAGTTTAATAGCCTGATGGCTGTGGGGAAGTAGCTATTCCTGAACCTGGTTGTTGCAGTCTTCAGGCTCCTGTACCTTCTACCTGAAGGTAACGGGGAGATGAGTGTGTGGCCAGGATGGTGTGGGTCTTTGATGATACTGCCAGCCTTTTTGAGGCAGTGACTGCGATAGATCCCCTCGATGGAAGGGAGGTCAGAGCCGATGATGGACTGGGCAGTGTTTACTACTTTTTGTAGTCTTTTCCTCTCCAGGGCGCTCAAATTGCCGAACCAAGCCACGATGCAACCGGTCAGCATGCTCTCGACTGTGCATCTGTAGAAGTTAGAGAGAGTCTTCCTTGACAATCCGACTCTCCGTAATCTTCTCAGGAAGTAGAGGCGCTGATGTGCTTTTTTGATGATTGCATTAGTGTTCTCGGACCAGGAAAGATCTTCAGAGATGTGCACGCCCAGGAATTTGAAGCTCTTGACCCTTTCAACCATCGACCCGTTGATATAAATGGGGCTGTGGGTCCCCCTCCTACTCCTTCCAAAGTCCACAATCAGTTCCTTGGTTTTGCTGGTGTTGAGGGCCAGGTTATTGTGCTGGCACCATATGGACAGTCGCTCGATCTCTCTTCTGTACTCTAACTCATCCCCATCAGTGATATGTCCCACAACAGTGGTGACGTTAGCGAACTTGATGATGGAGTTTGCACTATGACCGGCTACACAGTCATGAGTATAGAGTAAGTGCAGCAGGGGGCTGAGCACGCAGCCTTGAGGTGCTCCCGTGCTGATTGTTATCGAGTCTGACACATTTCCACTAATAGGAACAGACTGGTCTGTGAATGACGAAGTCGAGGATCCAATTGCAGAGGGATGCGCAGAGACCCAGTTCTGCGAGTTTGGTAACCAGCTTGGAGGGGATGATTGCATTAAATGCCGAGCTATAATCAATGAATAATAGCCTGACATGAGTTTTTGTTCTCCACGGGGTCCAGAGCGGAGTGGAGGGCCAGCGAGATCGCATCCACCGTTGATCTGTTGTGGCGGTATGCGAACTGCAGTGGGTCCAGGATTTTGTCGAGGTAGGAGTTGATTTGCGCCATGATCAACCTCTCAAAGCACTTCATCACCCCAGGCGATAGTGCCACCGGTCGATAGTCATTGTACCATGACCTGGGTGTCATGGTACACCAGTCATTGAAAGTATGCATACAGGTGCAGCAGGCAGTGAAGAAAGCAAATGGTATGTTAGCATTCATAGCAAAAGGATTTGAGTATAGGAGCAGGAGGTTCTAATGCAGTTGTACACGGTCTTGGTGAGACCACACCTGGAGTATTGCGTACAGTTTTGGTCTCCAAATCTGAGGAAGGACATTATTGCCATAGTGGGAGTGCAGAGAAGGTTCACCAGACTGATTCCTGGGATGTCAGGACTTTCATATGAAGAAAGACTGGATAGACTCGGATTATACGCGCTAGAATTTAGGAGATTGAGGGGGGATCTTATAGAAACTTACAAAATTCTTAAGGGGTTGGACAGGCTAGATGCAGGAAGATTGTTCCCGATGTTGGGGAAGTCCAGGACAAGGGGTCACAGCTGAAGGATAAGGGGGAAATCCTTTATGACCGAGATGAGAAAAACATTTTTCATACAGAGAGTGGTGAATCTCTGGAACTCTCTGCCACACAGGGTAGTTGAGGCAAGTTCATTGGCTATATTTAAGAGGGAGTTTGATGTGGCCCTTGTGGCTAAAGGGATCATGGTGTATGGAGAGAAGGCAGGTACGGGATACTGAGTTGGATGATCAGCCATGATCATATTGAATGGCGGTGCAGGCTCGAAGGGCCGAATGGCCTACTCCTGCACCTATTTTCTATGTATCTATGAGGCACGTCACCTTACTCTTCTTGGGCACTGGTATAATTGATGCCCTTTTAAAGTAGGTGGGAACCTCAGACCTCAGAAGTGAGAGGTTGAAAATGTCCAATGTAAAAACTCCAGCCAGTTGGTCCACACAGGTTTTTAGAACCCGCCCAGGTATACCATCAGGTCCAGGCACTTTTCGAGGGCACACCCCTCTGAAGGATTTCCTGACGTTGGCCTCTGTGACTGAGACTGAGACTGAAATACCATCACAGCGAATGGGGGGTCGGGAAGGCACATCGGTGTTCTCCCTTTCAAAGCGTGCGTAAAACGCATTGAACTCGTCTGGGAGTGATGTTTCGCCGACATTCGAGCTGCCTCCTGATTTCGCCTTGTAGGAGGTGATTGCATTCAGGCCCCGCCACAGCTGCCGAACATCTGTCTCATCCTCCTGGGAAAGTTTAAAGTCCGGGGCTCCCGCAGCTGCGGGAGATCGCAAAATTGCCAGAGCCTTCAGGTGCTCAAGCAGCTTATCTGAAACGGCACCGATTTCTGCCGTTTTCCTGATCCAGGTGAGTTGATGGAAGTTGTATTTAAACCTTTTATATTTCTGGTCCTCGGCAAAAGTCCCCACAGGCAGGCGCCATCTTGCTTTAATTATATAGTAATAATTATATACAATTCAGTAACCGTGCAAATTCAACCGACATTCTCGGAGGTTATACAAACATTCAATACTGCTTACACAAATTTATCCCCCACCCATGCCACTCATGTGGCCCACTGGCGTGGAATCCCTTCCCTTCCCTAGACGGTGGTCCTCCCCCACCGAGCCTTGGCGTTGGCTGCACCAAGCTTAAGTGCGTCCCTCAGCACGTACTCCTGCCGTCTGCAGCGGGCCAGTCGGCAACATTCCCCGACGGACATCTCACTCCGCTGGGAGGCCAACAAAGCTCGGGCAGACCAAAGGGCGACTTTCACTGAGTTGATGACCTTTCAGCAGCACTTGATTTCAGTCTCTGAATGTGTCCCTGGGAATGTAAATCACGGAGTCCTCTGTGACAGAGCTGTTCAGAATAATTCGTGACAGGGACCCTTGTAAACCAATTTCAGACTTTCTTTGCAAAACTTTGCTACATACTCGGTGCCCCTTGTGGTCCCACACAATTGTATTGTGCAAACAGTACATTTAGACTTGAGTTTTCACAGGCTGTTAATCACACAGTCGGTACATTCCTTAACACATTCCTCAGCACATCCCTCCACTAGCTCTTATCTTTGCCGGCACCAGTTCTTATTTTGTCTGGATCAGACCTGTCTTTAAAAGTGATTTGATTTAGCAATCCGGGGTCTTGTCCTTTTAGTTCCAACATCCTGAATCTTTTTCTTTTGTCATGCATTACATCGCAATCTCAGTTACACAGAGCATTTTGTTCAAAAGGGAACTGCAGATGCTGGAATATCGAAGGTACACAAAATTGCTGGGGAAACTCAGCGGGTGCAGCAGCATCTATGGAGCGAAGGAAATGGGCGACGTTTCGGGCCGAAACACTTCTTCAGACTAATGGGGGGTGGGGAAAGGAAGAAGGAAAAAGGGAGGAGGAGGAGGAGCCCGAGGGCGGGCGGATGGGAGGGTGGGAGGAGACAGCTAGAGGGTTAAGGAAGGGGAGGAGACAGCACGGGCTAGCCAAATTGGGAGAATTCAATGTTAATGCCATAAGGACGCAAGGACCCCAGACGGAATATGAGGTGCTGTTCCTCCAATTTCCGCTGTTGCTCACTCTGGCAATGGAGGAGACCCAGGACAGAGAGGTTGGATTGGGAATGGGAGGGGGAGTTGAAGTGCTGAGCCACCGGGAGGTCAGGTAGGTTATTGCGGACTGAGCGGAGGTGTTCGGCGAAATTACAAATTACATTACAAACCCACTGACTCACATGGCTACATTACAAACCCACTGACTCACATGGCTATCTGGACTACACGTCTTCCCACCCTGCCCCCTGTAAAGACTCCATCCCCTACTCCCAATTCCTCCGCCTACGCCGCATCTGTTCCCAGGATGAGACATTTCATACCAGGGCATCGGAAATGTCATCGTTCTTCAGGGAACGGGGATTCCCCTCCGCCACCATAGATGAGGCTCACACCAGGGTCTCATCCATACCCCGTAACACTGCTCTCTCTCCCCATCCCCGCACACGCAACAAGGGCAGAGTCCCTCTGGTCCTCACCTTTCACCCCACCAGCCGGCAAATACAACACATAATCCTCCGCCATTGCCGCCACCTCCAACGTGACCCCACCACTCGCCACATCTTCCCATCTCCCCCCATGTCTGCCTTCCGCAAAGACCGCTCCCTCCGCAACTCCCTCGTCAATTCTTCCCTTCCCTCCCGCACCACCCCCTCCCCGGGCACTTTCCGTTGCAACCGCAAGAAATGCAACACCTGTCCCTTCACCTCCCCCCTCGACTCCATTCAAGGTCCCAAGCAGTCGTTCCAGGTGCGACAAAGGTTCACCTGTATCTCCTCCAACCTCATCTACTGCATCCGCTGCTCTAGATGTCAGCTGATTTACATCGGTGAGACCAAGCGTAGGTTGGGCGATCGTTTCACCGAACACCTCCGCTCAGTCCGCAATAACCTACCTGACCTCCCGGTGGCTCAACACTTCAACTCCCCCTCCCATTCCCAATCCGACCTCTCTGTCCTGGGTCTCCTCCATTGCCAGAGTGAGCAACAGCGGAAATTGGAGGAACAGCACCTCATATTCCGTCTGGAGTCCTTGCGTCCTTATGGCATTAACATTGAATTCTCCCAATTTGGCTAGCCCGTGCTGTCTCCTCCCCTTCCTTAACCCTCTAGCTGTCTCCTCCCACCCTCCCATCCGCCCGCCCTTGGGCTCCTCCTCCTCCTCCCTTTTTCCTTCTTTCTTTCCCCACCCCCCATCAGTCTGAAGAAGGGTTTCGGCCCGAAACGTCGCCTATTTCCTTCGCTCCATAGATGCTGCTGCACCCGCTGAGTTTCCCCAGCAATTTTGTGTACCTTACACAGAGCATTTTATCTTGTTTTCACATATTTCCTGCATGAGCTGTTCCTCTGCCCGTACACTCTTAACCCTTTCAGTTCTAAACTCTTTCAACCTCATCCTCCTGCACTCCAAGGAATAGCACCTTTTCTGTGCGCCACCATTCTGTGTAAAGGGCCTGTCCCACTTACGTGTCCTTGGCACGCAAATTACGTGACCTCGTGGTCGCGTTGAGGTGCACGGGCATCGTGTGGCCACGTGGGGCCGGTCCCACTGAGAAGCGCGGAGGGGTATGGAGTTGTGCGCGACATCGCGCGAGGCTCCGAAATTTTTGTAGTGAACAAAATCTTTGCGCGCCAACGGCCTGCCATGGAACTGACGGCCAAAGTGGGACAGGCCCATCAGGCGGGGGAAGGGGGGCTGGGGCTGGAGCAAAGGCGGATGTAAATGAGATCCATTGCAATTGGACATCTGTGAACATTGGGCATTGTGACATCACACAATGGAACGTTCACCAACGTTCTATGGGCGAGAAGCTGTTTGATTTTGAAAATGTTTATGTTTTTTACCGTAAAAGCAGGGAAAGGTTGAACATTAAGGGGAGGAGGAAAAACCCTCCGGCAATATGTAACATTTTTTTTCGATTTTACAAATTTTGAGGGAGGAGATTCACAAATGCCTAAAACGAATATTCGCGAATTAGAACCCGGACAAACCAACACTAGTGTTTTAAATATATACTAGACCAAGTGCAGACCCGTTGGGTCTGTTTCCCCAACGCGCGTTTGCAGGGGGTGGGGGGGGGGGGTGGTTGCTGCGGCTTCACACGCACACTAACCACCCGACGGAGAGAGGAGGGGAGAGAGAGAGAGAGGAGGGGAGAGAGAGAGAGAGGAGGGTAGAGAGAGGAGGGTAGAGAGAGGAGGGGAGAGAGAGGAGGGGAGAGAGGAGGGTAGAGAGAGAGGGGGTGGGAGAGGGGGGAGGAGAGGGAGGGGAGAGAGGGAGGGGAAATAGGAGCGAAGAGAGGGAGGGAGGGAGAGGGATATGTAAATGAGATCCATCTATTCCCCACTCCCTATCACACGCACACTAACCACCCCACACACACACACAGGGGGGAGGGGTGAGAGGGGGGTAGGGGGAGATGGGGTGGGGAGAGGAGAGGGAGGGGAGACCACTGTGTCCCGTCCCCTCAACGTACGGTTGCAGGGGGGAGGAGGGGCCTGCGGCTTCACAGGCACACTAACCACCTCCCACACACACACACACACGGGGGGAGAGGGGAGGGGGAAGAGGGAGATGGGGTGAGGAGTGGGGGAGTGGGAGGGGAAGAGGGGGGAAGAGAGTAGATGGGAAGAGAGTAGATGGGAAGAGAGTAGAGGGGAGAGAGGAGGTGGGGAGAGAGGTGGGAGAGATGAGGGGGAGTGGGGAGAGAGGGGGAAGGGAGGGGAGTGGGGGTTGGAGGAGGGGAGAAGGAGGGTGGAGGAGGGGTGGGAGGGGGGAAGGGAAGAGAGAGTGGGGAGGGGGAAGGGGAGAGGGTCCCATCCATTCAACACGCGGTTGCGGGGGAGGGGGGCAGGTTGCGGAGTCACACACACACTAACCACCACCCCCCCCCCCCCCACACACACACACACACTCACACACACACGCACAAACCATCCCCACAACAAACACACTAACCACCCCCCCAAACACACATACTAACCACCCCCCCCCCAAACATACACACACACTAACCACCCCCCTTGATATTATATTAATATTATTCATTGGCTCCTTTTACCCCATTCCTACCCTATCACGAGGGGCAAAGAGAGTGGGACAGTGAAAGAGGGAGATGAGGGGAGAGAGGGGGGAAGGGAGATGAGGGGAGAGAGGGAGGTTGGAGAGAGGGGGGTGGAGGGAGATAGGAGGGAGAGGGGATGGAGAGGCAGGAAGAGGATGGGGCAGAGAGTTGGGCGGAGAGGGGGATGGGGAGAGAGTGGGGAGGGGAGGGGGGAATGGGGAGGGAGGGGGGTGGGGAGGAGAACGGGGAGGTGGAGGGAGGGAGGAGGAGAGGGAGGAGATGGGGAGAGGGGTGTGGAGAGAGGGGGAGGAGGAAGGGTGATGGGGAGAGATTGGGGAGGGGGAGGAGGAGGGAAGGGAGAGAGCGGGGGATGGGGTGGTGGGGGAGGGGATGTGAGAGTGGTGGAGAGACGGGATGTGGAAGGGGCAGAGGGGTATGGGTAAGGAAGGGGGGAGAGAGGGGTGGGCGGAGAGAAGGGGAAGAGTGGGGAGGGAGGGGGAGAAGTGTAGGGGGAGGGGTGGAAGGGGAGGAGATGGGGTGAGGAGGGAGATGGAGAGGGGTGATTAGAGAGGGGTGATGAGAGAGGGGAGATGAGAGAGGGTTGAGGAGAGAGGGTTGAGGGGAATAGGGAATTGTGGAGAGAGGGGCGAGGAGAGAGGGGTGAGGCGAGAGGGTTGAGGAGAGGGGTGAGGGGAAATGGGTGAGCTGAGGGGGGAGGAGTGAGAGGGTTGAGGGTAATAGGGAATGGGGGAGAGAGGGAGGAGGTAAAGGGGCGAGGAGAGAGGGAGGAGAGAGAAGTGAGAAGAGGGGTGAGGAGAGAGGGGTGAGGGGAATAGAGAATTGGGAGAGGGGAGGAGAGAGTGAGGGGATGGGGGAGGAAGGGAGGAGGGAGCTGGGGTAGGGGAGAGAAGGGGAAGAGTGGAGGGAGGGGGAGGGGTGGGGGGAGATGGTGGGGAGGGGTAGGGGCAGTCCATCTATTCCCCACTCCCTATCACCCCCACTCCTCTCCCTCTATTCCCACACTCGTGATCACACGCTTCGACACAGGCTGTGGGGGGCTGGGGCTGGAGCAAAGGCATATGTAAATGAGATCCATTGCGATTGGACATCTGTGAGCATTGGGCATTGTGACATCACACGATGGAACGTTCTTCAACATTCTATGGGTGAGAAGCAGTTTGATATTTTTACATTTTGAAATTTTTAATGTTTTTTACCGAGAAAGAAGGAAAAGGATGAACCGAGTGTTCTAATTTTACAAACATTAAGAGGAGGAGGAAAAAGCCTCCGGGAATATGTAAAAATTGTTTCGTTTATGCAAATTTTGGAGGAGGAGATTCACAAACGCCTAAAACGCATATTCGCGAATTAGAACCCGACACAAACGAAAGTTTTAATAGTTACTAGACCAAGTGTAGACCCGCTGGGTCTGTTCCCCCAACGCGCGGTGGGGGGGAGGGGGTGTTGCGGCTTCACACGCACTCTAGTCAAGTCAAGTTACATTTATTTATATAGCACATTTATAAAACAACTCTCGTTGGCCAAAGTGCTTTACATTTGTTATAAGAATAGCACAACAAAACAGACTACATACATATATACATGTAGCCCTCACTCAGAGGACGTCAGGAAAGGCTTGGGAGTATAGATAAGTCTTTAGTCTTGACTTAAAAGAGTCGATGGAGGGGGCAGTTCTGATGGGAAAGGGGATGCTGTTCCACAGCCTAGGGGCTGAAACCGCAAAGGCGCGGTCGCCCCTGAGCTTATGCCGAGACTACTTATTTAGCGAATGCAAAATCCTTTAGCCAAGCAGTTGCCTCTTGATCTGCTGTATGAAGGGTGACAAGTCCTCCTTTGAGTCTTTGTTGAGGGCATGCTTCAATGATGTGTTGCATTGTTTGCTGCTCTCCACAAGCACACCATGGGGTTGGGCTGCTGCCCCATTTGTGAAGGCTGGCCAAGCAGGGGCCATGTCCAGTCCTGAATCTATTCAGCGTCGTCCACTGCTTCCTTGGGAGATTGGTGCCAGGGACCGGTAGGGTGGGGTCTGACACCAGATGTTTATTTGAGATGTCCTTGGACTCCCATTCCTTTTTCCAAGCTGATTGGATGGTGAAATCAGCTGGTGGTGGGTTCTTCCAAATTGGTCGTCTAGATGGAAGTCGAGCAGTGGGTGGGTTGAAGATGTCCATGTGAATTGGCAGGTGAGGGGAGTTTTTGGTCTTTTGGAGCATCCTTTGAGTGAGGACTACTCGCCGGATGTGTGGAGGGGCTATGTTGGATAGGACAGGGAGCCAGGGGAGTGGTGTTGAGCGGATTGTTCCTGTGATGAACCTCATTGTTGAGTTCAATTGGGTGTCCACATGGTGAGTGTGGGATGACCTGGACCAAACAGGGGCACAATATTCGGCTGAAGAAAATGCAAGAAAATGCCGAGACTGTGGGATATTCAGCAGCCCCAAGTCGGCCGATCTGAGGGGCCTGGAGGTGGAGTGGTGGGTGAGAAGACTTTTTATGTAGGTGGGGGAAAGCCCATTGAGGGCTTTGTAGACATGGAGGAGTATCTTGAAGTTTATACGGAACCACACAGGGAGCCAGTGGAGAGAGGCGAGGATCGGGATGATGTGGTCCGTTTTTCGGGTGCCCGTCAGGAGTCTCGCTGCGGCATTTTGGACCAGTTGCAGGCGGGGCAGGGAAGATTGGCTGATGCCAGTGTAAAGGGAGTTGCAGTAATCTAGGCGGGAGGAGATGAATGTGAGGATGATCTTTTCCAGGTCATCAAACTGGAGGAATTGTTTTAATTTAGCTATCGTCCGAAGCTGAAAGAAGTTAGCTTTTACCATGGCATTGATTTGTATGTCAAATTTCAGTGCTGAGTCAAATATCACGCAAAGGTTTTTGACGTGAGGTTTGAGTAGTGGATTAGATTGATTGGTTTTTGGGCTTCAGGGGGAGATAGAGTTGGGTATCGTCTGCATAGCAATGGAAGGAAATGCCGTGCGTTTCAATGACTTGGCCTAAGGGGAGCATATACAGGGAGAAGAGAATGGGGCCAAGAATGGAACCTTGTGGAACCACTAACCACTCCCCACACACACAGCAGGGGTGAGAGGGGTAGGGGGTGACGGGGTGGGGAGAGGGGAGACCACTGGGACCTATCCCCTCAAAGTACGGTTGCGGGGTGGGGGAGGGGGCTGAGGCTTCACACGCACATTGGGATGGGGAGGAGGGGGGAAGGGAGAGAGCGGGAGATGGGGAGGTGGGGGAGGGGTGGAGAGAGGGGATGGGGAAGTGGGAGAGAGGGGCAGGGGAAGGGAGGGAAGGAAAGAGGGGTGAGAAGGGGAAGAGTGGGGAGGGAGGGGGAGAAGTGTAGGGGGAGGGGTGGAAGGGGAGAGAGGGATGGGGAGGGGGAGAGAGGAGGGGAGGAGTGGGGAGAGAGGGAGGGGAGAGGGGTAAGATGGGGAGGAGAGGTAAGGGAGAGAGAGGGGGAGGAAGATGGGGCAAGAGTGGGGAGGGAGGGGGGAATGGGAAGGGGAGGGGGTAAGGGAGAGAGGGGGTGGGGAGGAGAGCGGGGAGGGTGGGGGCAGAGGGAGGGGGGTGAGGGTTGAGGAGAGAGGGTGAGAGGATTGAAGTGAGGGGAGGGTTGTGGAGAGAAGGGGAGATGGAATAGATGGGGGAGAGATTGTGGAGGGGAGGGGGAGGAGAGAGCGGTAGGGGAAGGGATGGGGGAGAGGGTGGGGGGCAGAGGAGGGGGAGAGGGGAGAGAAGGGGAAGTGGGGAGGGAGGTGGAAAGGGAGAGAGGGGTGAGGGTAATAGGGAGGGGAGGGGGGTGAGATGGGGAGGAGGAGGAGGAGGAGAGGGAATGGAAGGGGGAGGGGGTAGGGAGAGAGAGGAGGATGAGAATGGGGGAGGAGAGGAGCTCGGGGAAGGGGAGACGGGTAGATGGGGAGATGGAGAGGAGAGAAGAGTGTGAGAGAGGGGGAGATAGGAGACGGGTGAGGAGAGAGGAGTGAGGGGAATAGGGAATGGGGAAGAGAGGGGGGAGGAGAGAGGAATGAGGAGAGCAGGTGGGGGAGGGGGAGAGAAATTTGGGGGAGAGGGGAGGAGGGAGATTGGGTAGGGGGGAGAGGGGGAAGAGTGCAGTGAGGGGGAAGGCTGGTGATGGAGGGGTAGGGGAAGTCCATCTATTCCCCACTCCCTATCACCCCCACTCCTCTCCCTCCATTCCCACACTCGTGATCACGCGCTTCGACGCGGGTGCGGGACTGGTGCAAAGGCATATGTAAATGAGAGCCATTGCGATTAGCCACCTGTGAGGGATAGAAACATAGAAATTAGGTGCAGGAGTAGGCCATTCGGCCCTTCGAGCCTGAACCGCCATTCAATATGATCATGGCATTGTGACATCACAGAATGGAAGGTGCTGCGACATCAGGCGGGGGGGATGGTCTGGGGCTGGAGCAAAGGCATATGTAAATGAGATCCATTGCGATTGGACATCTGTGAGCATTGGGCATTGTGACATCACACGATGGAACGTTTGTCAACATTCTATGGGCGAGAAGCAGTTTGATATTTTTAATATTTTGAAAATATTAATGTTTTTTACCGAAAAAGCAGGAAAAGGATGAACCGAGTGTTTTAATTTTACAAACATTAAGAGGAGGACGATAAACCCTACGGGAATTTGTAAAAATTGTTTGGTTTTTGCAAATTTTGGAGGAGTAGATTCACATACGCCTAAAACGAATATTCGCGAATTAGAACCCGACACCAACAAACGAGAGTTTAAAAGTTACTAGACCAAGTGCAGACCCACTGGGTCTGTACCCCCAACGTGCGGTGGGGAAGGGGGGGTGGGGGGGGGGGAGTGCTGCGGCTTCACACGCACCCTAACCTCCCCCCACACACACCGGTGTGGTAAGACGGAGACGGGGTCCCCTCAATGTGCGGTTGTGGGGGGGTGGGGCCTGCGGTTTCAGACGCACACTAACCACCTCCCACACACACAGGGAGCGGGGGGATGAGGCGGTTTGGGGAACACGGAGTGAGGGGAGGGGGAGGGAGTGGACCAGGAAGGGGGGAGAGGGGAGGGAGAGAGAGGGTAGAGGGGGAGAGAGAGGTGGGGAGGGGGAGGGGGGAGAGAGATAGAGAGAGAGCAGGGGAGAGAGAGAGAGAGAAGGGGGGGAGAGAGAGAGGGGGGGAGATAGAGGGGATGGGAAGGAGAGAGAGAGGGGGAGAAATAAAGAGAGGGGGGGAGAGATAGAGAGAGGGGGAGGGGTGAGGGAGGGGAAGAGATAGAGAGCAGGGGTGAGAGAGGAGGGGTGAGAGAGGGAGGGAGGGGAGAGAGAGAGGGGGGAGGGAGAGAGAGAGTGAGAGAGAGGGGGGGAGAGAGGGAGGGGAGTGAGAGGGTGGGGAGAAGGAGGGGGAGAGATAGAAAGAGAGGAGGGGAGAGAGGGAGGGGGAGAGATAGAAGAGGGAGGGATGGGGGGAGGGGAGGAGGGAGATGGGGTAGGGGAGATAGGGGGAAGAGTGGGGAGGGGTAGGGGCAGTCCATCTATCCTCCACTCACTATCACCCACACTCCTCTCCCTCTATTCCCACACTCGTGATCACACACTTCGACACAGGCTGCGGGGGGCGGGGCTGGGGCTGGAGCAAAGGCATATGTAAATGAGATCCATTGCGATTGGCCATCTGTGAGGGATGGCATTGTGACATCACACAATGGAACGTGCTGCAACATCAGGCGGGTGGGGGGGGGGGGGAGGGGGTTTGGGGCTGGAGCAAAGACTTATGTAAATTAGATCCATTGCGATTGGACATATGTGGGCATTGTGACATCACACGATGGAACGTTTGCCAACGTTCTATGGGCGAGAAGCAGTTTGATATTTTTAACATTTTGAAATGTTTTATGTTTTTTACCAAAAAAGCAGAGAAAAGTTGAAGCAAATGTTCTAATTTAACAAACATTAAGAGGAGGAGGAAATACCCTACAGGTATTTGTAAAAATTGTTTCGTTTTTGCAAATTTTGGAGGAGGAGAGTCACAAATGCCAAAAACGAATATTCGCGAAATAGAACCCAGATAAACCAACACGAGAGTTTTAAATATATACTAGACCAAGTGGGTCTGTTTCCCCGTTTGCGGGGGGGGGGTGGGGGGGTGAGAAGAGGGGAGGGAGGGGAGAGGAGGAGGAGGAAACGGGATAGATTTGGGAGGGAAAGGAGAGCAGGGTAGGGGGTGAGAGATGGGGGGGAGAGATGTGGGGGAGGGGGGATGGGGAGGGAGGGGAGGAGGGAGGGATGGGGAGAGGGGTGGGGGGAGAGAGGGGAAAGAGTGGGGAGGGAGAGTGATGGGGAAGGGGGAGAGAAGTGGAAGTGTGGGGAGGGAGGAGGAGAGGGGTAGCGGGAGTGATGGAAGAGGGACAGGGATAGGGGGAAGGGGGTGGGGGGAGAGGGAAGGGGGTGGGGTAGAGAGGGAAGGGGGGTGGGGGAGAGAGGGATGGGAGAGGAGGGAGCAGAGGGGGAGGAGAGAGTGGGAGAGAAGTGGAAGAGTGGGGAGGGAGGGAGGGGTAGAGGGGTAGCGGGAGTGGTAGAAGAGGGAAACATAGAACCATTGAAATTAAGTGCAGGAGTAGGCCATTCGGCCCTTCGAGCCTGCACCACCATTCAATATGATCGTGGCTGATCATCCAACCTTTAGCCACAAGGGCCACATCTAACTCCCTCTTAAATACAGCCAATGAACAGGCCGCAACTACCTTCTGTGCCAGTGAATTCCAGAGATTCACCACTCTCTGTGTGAAAAGTGTTTTTCTCATCTCGGTCCTAAAAGACTTCCCCCTTATCCTTGAACTGTGACCCCTTGTTCTGGACTTCCCCAACATTGGGAACAATATTCCTGCATCTAGCCTGTCCAACACCTTAAGAATTTTGTAAGTTTCTATAAGATCCTCAATCTTCTAAATTCTAGCGAGTACAAGCCGAGTCTATCCAGTCTTTCTTCATACGAAAGTCCTGACATCCCAGGAATCAGTCTCGTGAACCTTCTCTGTACTCCCTCTATGGCAAGAATGTCTTTCCTCAGATTAGGAGACCAAAACTGTACGTAATACTCCAGGTGTGGTCTCACCAAGACCCGGTGCAACTGCAGTAGAATCACCCTGCTCTTATACTCAAATCTTATACTCAAATTCAGGAACAACTACTTCCGTGCGGCTGTCAGTTTGTTGACTGGTCCTCCCATAAAATAAAGGGATAATCCCAATCTCACAATCTAACAACAGTAATACCAATAATAAACCAACAACAATAGCTCATTGAGGTTCTTGTACTTTTTAATCTGCACTTTCACTGTAACTAACACGGTAGACTACATTCTACACTGGTATATTTATTTTTGTGCTACTTGTACTTTTGTAAGGCTTCATTGTATCATGTATGGTATGATTTGACTGTATAGTATGCAGAGTTTTTCACTGTATCTTGATACATGTGACAATAATAATCCAATTCCAAGGCCATGTATAATTCCGGTGACCAATTCCAGGTACCCATGGTGATCACACACTGACTGTACTTGAAACACACGGTGCCAATACAACAAGAGGATCGTCAGTCAGAGCCAAAGAAGTGACCAGCCCTGTGATCCCAGGATAGGAACTCCAGCACTCCAACACATCACAACTTGGTCGTCTGAGCTCTGTGAAATATCCAGGGACAGGAGACCGGACAACTGGATAAATCCTGGGCCTGTATCCAGGCACTGTGCTATATTGTGGAATAGGAGCCCAGGCCTCAACGTAGATACTGGGACAGAAACGTACAACTGGTGAAGATTCACCCAAGTGCAATATACAAGACAGGAGCCCTGACATCCTGGGAATTCCAGGATAAGAACCACCACTCTGGGAAAGAGCATACAGATCCCAGGAAGTACATTCACCCAGTCAGAGGGAATGGGGAATATTTTATCAATTGTAAAGAGCTGGTCTGAAAACCTGAATACTCCACAACTTGTGAGGGATTTGGGTTTACAGGATCATTATCCTCACAAACTGTCACTGACGTCCATGCGGGAGGTATCCTGGGGTAAACTGGACGACAACAAACCAACTCGACCAGAAGATCTGCCTTGGCGATTTCTCCAAATGATCCTCTCAGCTAATTCATTGGCGAAGAATCCTGAATGGCCCCCTGATCATTCCTTGGAAGACAAGAAAGATGATGTTGAAGATTTCAACGATTTCTTTGAAGTGAAAGAGCCAGAGATTTGTGGGATTAACCCTCTGGATATCATTGCTGCCATTTTCCTCTGTGCTGACCACTCTCTCCAGCAGGAACTGATGCTGAAGATGTCTCTGTGCCAACTTGCATTACCCTTTCTGCAACAGTGGCTTTGATTTGCACTCTGTATAGTTTTCTTGCTTCATAAGCAATGTAGTGAGATTGAAATATACAGCAATTGTAGTGCAGTTTGCGGAAGTCTTTCCGATACCAAATCATACGGAGACTGACTGAACCTTTGCAGTAGCTCTCTTTTGCTTAACCCACTGCCTAACCACCATACTCTTGTGGGCAGCCTGAATGGTAATGGTTGCATCCCTCATTGACTGATATTGCACAAACTGGGAATGTCCTATTTTGCATGCTTTGTACCATCTCTGGATCGAAATGACTGCTTGTCACATAGTCCTTGATCGGTAACCACGGAATGAAGCTTGCAGAGTGACTACAGCCACCTTTTGCATCAAGGAATGCTTTCTTGTAATGCACATCCTTATGAATGACTTAAGATGGCGTTCTGCCTTGACTTTCTCAACCAATTCTCTGGCTTTGATCCCGCGGTATAAGGCCTGAATACAAACCACTGCGTTTCACAAACTATTATAATGTCTCATGTGGACATCTCATATCTGGCAAGCTCTGTATCGTTGCTGTTCCACAGTGGCAGACCAGCGTAGTTTCTTGAAATACTGACGCTGTTTATGCATCTGATAATAAGTCTCTATGACATTGGCAGATTTGTGCATGCACCGCAATTGCTTTCGAACAACCATTCCACGGTAGGCAGCCTGAAGCAGTACAACACTGCTGCGTACCTTCATGTAAGTTTTGTGATCACTTTCTATTTGAAGGTGTGCCCTATAATGGGTTTGTACTATTATAGCTGCCAATCTCATTGCCCTGTATGGACGGTATACTCTGTGCATTCTAAATGCTGCTTGTATTACCGTTGCTGCCTTCTGTTTGTTCCGGTTCTCTCTCCATACCTGCATACCCATAAATGCAGCTTGAATAGTTAGGGTTGCCCTCTGGATGGCAATGTCCCTTTGCATTTGACTTCTGTCACTTTGCATTTGACTTCTGTCACTTTGCAGTTGACCTTTGTCCCTTTGCACTTGACCTTTGTCCCTTTGCACTTGACCTTTGTCCCTTTGCACTTGACCTTTGTCCCTTTGCACTTGACCTTTGTCCCTTTGCACTTGACCTTTGTCCCTTTGCACTTGACTTTTGTCCTTTTGCACTTGACTTTTGTCCTTTGAGGGTCTCCTTGCCCTCTTTAGTTCAGGCTCCTTGCCTCTGGATGCCCTTGGAGGTTTTGGCGAGAAATGAGCCCTTAATGCCTCGTTACACTCCTCGTATGTTTTATCCATGGGCTTTGCTGGCCGCAGTAACGTACATAAGGTGTGATAATTCTCTTTTCCTAAGCCTAATATGAACCATGCTCTCTTCTTCTCCTCTGCGGGAGAGGAGAATGGATGTGGCCCTTGCGGCTAAAGAGATCAGGGGGCATGGAGAGAAGGCAGGTACGGGATACTGAGTTGGATGATCAGCCATGATCATATTGAATGGCGGTGCAGGCTCGAAGGGCCGAATGGCCTACTCCTGGACCTATTTTCTATGTTTCTATGTTTCTATGCAGTGATATCATTGGAAATGAAAGAAGCCTCCAAGACTTCGGTCCATTTCTCAAAATTACACCCAGAAACTAACTGGGGCAACTTGCCTACAATCTGAATAGGGTGATTTCACGAAAGGTCACTGGAGCGTAGATCCGCACCCACGTGACCGAAATTTTTAACTGGAGTACATGCGTCACTTCCGGTACATGTTAGTGAATGGGAAAACACGCACTTTCACACCCGTTAAAAACATCGAGAACGGCCCGTTTTTGAGCTGCAATTTACTGTACCAGTCAGGGTGACCGTGAGGAACAGCTACTTAAATTTACAGTCCAAAAAAAAGATAGAAACTAAGGTAAATTCAAGAGGGAGCTGAAGGTGTCAAAACAGCGGAAGTGCTAGCGGACATTTGCCGTGGAGATTTAAAGATCGAAAATATTGGGAATTATCGCGTTTGCTCGCTGCATTTCATCAAAAGTAAGGCATTATTGACTTTTTATCTTTATTCATTTGTTATATGAAAAGTATTAAAAGTTAAAAATCCGTCAGTAAAATTGCAAAATCGCCCATGGTTCTCAGGTGGGTTTTAACATGCAAAATGAAAACGCTTTCGAATCTCCACGGCAAATGTCTGCTAGCACTTCCGCTGTTTTGACACCTTCAGCTCCCTCTTGAATTTACCTTAGTTTCTATCTTTTTTTTGGACTGTAAATTTAGGTCGCTGTTCCTCACGGTCACCCCGACTGGTACAGTTCATTGCAGCTCAAAAACGGGCCGTTTTCGATGTTTTTAACGGGTGTGAAAGTGCGTTTTCCCATTCACTAACATGTACCGGAAGTGACGCATGTACTCCAGTTAAAAATTTCGGTCACGTGGGTGCGGATCTACGCTCCAGTGACCTTTCGTGAAATCACCCTATAGCCATGCTACCTGTTGCTATTCAGGTGCACTATTCTGTTCTCTCACTGTGTTTTCAGCCCTGTACTTAATCCTTTTACATTCTAAGAAATTATCCAGCCCTCTGACTATTACTAATTCATCTAATAATAGATTTATACTAATAAACCAAAATCTCATGTTAATAGCCAACTAGAACATTTTAAACCATATTCCTGCTATGCACACAGGTTTACTATTAATAACAGTTAACAATGCATTACATTCAAACAGTCCTGCTTTTACTGTGAAGGAATTGACCGGTCTGGCTTGTTGGCCTATGGACTCCGGTGCCTCCTCGACCTCTCGGGCTGTGCCCACCGTTACTGTTGCTGCTGACCTCTCCGGACCTCCGCTGTTGCAGCTGACTCCTCCGGGCTTCACCGGGCTGCCGCTAACTTCGCTGCTGTTCTCGCTGTCGCCGGCCCCAGCTACTCCGCCGACTTGCTTGCCTGCTGTCACCACAGCGGCTTCGCTCTGCTGCTCCGCTACTCCGCTCGTTTCAGCTGCTGGACCCCATTGCTCCACCCTTCGGGACTGTGGCCCGCCAGCAGGGGCCGGGTAAGTGCTGTGTCCCCGCTTCTCTCGCGCGGACCCACTCTTCGCTTGGCCTGACCGCTTCTCTCGCGCGACCGGACCCTCTTTCCTCGAGGCCGGACTTTCTGTCACGTTCGGGCTTTCTCCGCTCCCGGCCGTCTCCGGCGACCGGGCTGGAGACCCGGTTTTCGTGGGTGGCTTTGCCGGACCAGTCCGTGGCCTACACGGTACTAGGCCCTCACCTGACGTCGGTAGCGGCTACTGGGGCTGGCCGTGGGCTACACGGTCCTGGAAGTCACCCGAAGTCGGTGGCGGCAGCCGGACCTGTCCATGGCTTGCATGGTACACAGTCCTGGAAGTCACCCGAAGTTGGTGGCGGCTGCTTGAGCCTGGCTGTGGGCTGCACAGCCCTGGAAAACATTCCCGGTAAGATGACACCATAGCTTCTAGCTTCCAACTGCGCTCTTCGGCGACACTTATTGCCCCGCTTGTCTTCCTTGCGCTCTTGCTTCCCGTTACATTCTTTCTTTTCTTTGCTTTGGCGCCAATTCAAAACCATTTGCCGCCAAATCTTTTTGCTTGGCGCTATTAGATTTTGTTTCCAATTACAACTGCTTTTTTAACCTTTTCTTTTCTTTCTTGGCAGTCCTAGTTCTTTTCTTTTCTATTTTTTCATCCTCGTCGCCAATTGTTGTGTATTTGGGTGCTTGGAACGGACTTAAAATAACACTCGGACACGGGAGTTAATTAACAAGCTTTTTTATTCCAGGACGCCACCTTGAGTCTCCCGTGCGCATGCGTCCCTTGCACAAGACATCACATATGCTAATTATATGTCATACCTAACACTGCCCCTGGCCCTGGATACCACAGCCAGGAGAAACCTCCTCCCGGTGTCCAGTCTATCAAGCCTGGTAGAATTTCACAAGTTTCTGCAAGATCACTCAGTCTTTTGAACACCAAGAATAGAGGGCAGCTTTACTCTATTTCTCCTCATGTGACAAACCCGTGTAAACCTGAAACTTGGACTCTCCACTCTCTCTCCATAGATGCTGCCTGAACCCCTGAGCACTTCCTGGATTCTCTGATTTTACCCCAGGAAACTGTCTGGAGAATCATCAATGCACTCCCTCTATAGAAAGTGTACATTTCATTAGGTAAGGACCAGGTTTGTACACAATCCTTCAAATATGGTCTCAAAAAAGATACATAGCAGAAAGCATTCTATCCAGATACATTACAACTTGGTTTGGAAACTTCTCTGCCCAAGACCATAAGATATTGCAGAGAGTTGGGAATATTGTCCAATCCATCACACAGACCAGACTAACCATCATGGACTATATTAACACTTCCGCTGCCTCGGGAAAACAGCCAACATAATCAAAGACGACTCACACCATGGTCTCTTCCCTCGATTCCATCAGGCAGTGATTACAAAAGCATGAAGGCACGGTACCCGGACGGGACATCGAAGGACGAGAAGCCGAAGCAAAGAAGTGGAAGCCAAGATACCGAACGGAAACGACACCGATAAATAAATAACTGAATGGACACAACGCCTAAAAGCCAAATAACCAAACGGACACGACGTCTAAAGCCAAATAACCGAAAGGGCATGACGCTGAACACAAACCCGAACGGACTCCATGCCGAAAGGACGACGTCTCGAGGGACGGGATTTGCCCGATCCCCTTTCAGCGATTGGTCCAGACCCCTGCGTCCATCACATCACTGGCCGGGGTAGACGGGAGGGTGGGGGTCACTTTTAATTTTCCTTCACCACTTTTGGAGTTTCCTGTATATAAAATAAAACCCCGTGTTATTGGAACTTTCGGTTGATTTAACAAAATGATAATCCAAATTGGTTTCATAGATATTTACACCAACAGTAACACTGTAACAATTAATTTTGACTACCACAATACATACACTACCTTTTATTAAGAATAAATTAGCTCCCTGTGTTGGTTCAGTGATATGACTGTACTGGTCGTTTTGCGCTCAGCGATTTCCTTCGGGCTGGATAAGTGGGTCAGTTATAGAGAAAACTTTTATCAAATGCATTGGCGAAGTTAAACAAATTTAGGCGTCGTGCCCTATCGGTTAATTGGCTTTTAGGCATCGTGTCCCTTCGGTATCTTGGCTTCCAATTCTTCACTTCGGCTTCTTGTCCTTCAACATCCCGTCCACACACATGAAGGCACATCCTACCAGATTCAGGACGCTTTCAGACTATTGAATCGTCCTCCATTAAAATAAAGGGATAATCACAATCTCACAATCTAACAACAGTAATACCAACAATAAACCAATGTAGCAGCCTGGACGAGGTCAGGAAAAGGCCAGACCCTAGGCAGGTTCAGAAATTGTTTAATGAAGCTCGAGAACACACCGCACCCCAGCAAGCAGGACCTGGGATACCCTGTGGGCAGACAATCATCCCTGTCCACCAAGAGATGAGGGGGATGACCCAAGGAGTGGCCTAACCCCCAGGGACCACCACCAACAGCAATAGCTCATTGAGGTTCTTGCACTTTTTAATCTGCACTTTCACTGTAACTGTAACACGGTAGACTACATTCTACACTGGTATATTTATTTTTGTGCTACTTGTACTTTTGTAAGGCTTCATTATATCATGTATGGTATGATTTGATTGGATAGTATGCAGAGTTTTTCATTGTATCTTGATACATGTGACAATAATAATCCAATTCCAAGGCCATGTATAATTCTGGTGACCAATTCCAGGTACCCACGATGATCACACACTGACTGTACGTGAAACACACGGTGCCAATACAACAAGAGGATCGTCAGCCAGAGCCAAAGAAGTGACCAGCCCTGTGATCCCAGGATAGGAACTCCATCACAACGTGGCCGTCTGGGCTCTGAAATATCCCGGGACAGGAGACCGGACAACTCGATAAATCCTGGGCCAGTATCCAGGCACCGTGCTATATTGTGGAATAGGAGCCCAGGCCTCAAGGTAGATATTGGGACAGAAACGTACAACTGGTGAAGATTCACCAAACTGCAATATACAAGACAGGAGCCCTGACATCCTGGGAATTCCAGGATAAGAACCACCTCTCTGGGAAAGAACATACAGATCCCAGGAAGTACATTCACCCAGTCAGTGGGAATGGCGAGTGTTTCATCAACTGTAAATAGCTGGTCTGAAAACCTGAATACTCCACAACTTGTGAGGGATTTGGGTTTACAGGATCATTATCCTCACAAACTGTCACCGGTGTCAATGCAGGAGGTATCCTGGGGTAAACTGTACGACTGCAAACCAACTCGACCAGAAGATCTTCCTTGGCGATTTCTCCAAAGGATCCTCTCAGCTAATTCACTGGCGAGGAATCCTGAATGGCCGCCTGCTCAGCCTTCAAAAGACAACAAAGATGGCGTACAAGTTTTCAGCCATTTCTTTCAAGCACAAAGGCCAGGGGATTCGGGGATTAACCCTCTGGATATCATTGCTGCCATTTTCCTCTGTGCCGACCACTCTCTCCAGCAGGAACTGATGCTGAAGATGTCTCTGTGCCAACTTGCATTACCCTTTCTGCTGCCGGAAGGGCACAGTTACCCCAGGGACAAGGTGAGGGGACCCATGGAAGGGCCTGATGCCACCCTTCTCCTCTGGGCCATGAGGCCCATTGTTAAAATGTGGTGCCCACAATCTCCCACAGGGAGCAGCCCCGTTGTGGAGATGCCCATCGTGACAGCAAACGTGCCAACTGTCTCCTTCCTCAGACTCGGAAGGTGCACGGTGTCCAAATCCAAACTCCTCAATCTCACCTTGAGCCAGACCCAGCTGCAGCAGGACATCTTCCTGCACTCCGGGATGGAATGTGGGAATGTGCCCCGTGAGATATCGGACGGGATGGCTGAGATCAGCTGGTATCTACCTTCTGGGAAGAGCAACACGGACATTTTCCCGGAGGCTGCTGCATTCATCAACCTCCGAGGTGACGCTGAAACTTACCAGGGACACACTCGGTTTCTGGCAAAAGTCTCTGCTGCTCTCTTTATTTTCATTGATGTTATCGGTGAGAAGGAAAGAGAATTCCTCACCTCTATCGCACAGTCACCAGCAAAACTGTTTCTGATAGTGAACACTCACATCACTCAGCGCCACATCACCCCTGAGCAGGTAAAGACACTGTTCAAAGATCTGAAGTTACAACCTCAACAATGCATTGTTCGGACAAATGTAAACGAGGCCGAACTTGTGGAAGAACTTCGATCCCAGATAGAACAAGTGATTCTAGTGATGGACGGGGACCAGAGCTTCCTGAGTCTGGAACAAATGGGTAACATTGCGAGAGAAAGTGGGATTCAGGTCGATGAACATCAGCCTGAAATACAACAGGCCAAGGACCTGGCATCCAAACCACAGAGAGAGGCCGACCATGGAGACAGTTGGGGATCAGAGGATCCATCTCACCGGCATTCACCGGGTCTCCCACAGGGAATGGCTGGTGATCCACCAGCTGGAAATAACTTTACAAAGTTACAACCACAACAATGTGTTTTTCAGACAAATGTAAGTGAGGCAACACTTGTAGTCAAATGTAATTCTTCGATACAACAAGTAACATGGATGAGGGACAGGGATCAGAGCTTCCCGAGTCTGGAGCAAACGGGTGACATTGTGAGGGAAAGTGGGATTCATGTCAATGAACATCAGCCCGAAATACAAGAAGCCAAGGACCTGACGTCCAAACCACAGAGAGAGGCCGACCCTGGAGACAGCAGGCAGTCAGAGGATCCATCTCACCGGCATTCACCAGGTCCCCCACAGGGAATGACTGGTGATCCACCAGCTGGAAATAATCAATCTCTAAATGTGAGCCCACCACAAACTGCAAATAACTGTTCTGAACTTGTGAGGGATTTGGGTTTACAGGATCATTATCCTCACAAACTGTCACTGACGTCCATGCGGGAGGTATCCTGGGGTAAACTGATCGACAACAAACCAACTGGAGCAAAAGATCTTCCTTGGCGATTTCTCCAAATGATCCTCTCAGCTAATTCACTGGCGAGGAATCCTGAATGGCCCCCTGCTCAATCCTCGGAAGACGAAGATGGTGACGATGAACCACAAGGGCCAGGAGATTCTGGGATTAACCCTCTGGATATCATTGCTGCCATTTTCCTCTGTGCCGACCACTCTCTCCAGCAGGAATTGATGCTGAAGATGTCTCTGTGCCAACTTGCATTACCCTTTCTGCTACCGGAAGGGCACAGTTACCCCAGGTACAAGGTGAGGGGACCCATGGAAGGGCCTGGTTCCACCCTTCTCCTCTGGGCCATGAGGCCTATTGTTAAAATGTGGTGCCCACAATCCCCCACAGGGAGCAGCCCCGTTGTGGAGATGCCCATCGTGACAGCAACCGTGCCAACTGTCTCCTTCCTCAGACTCGGAAGGTGCACGGTGTCCAAATCCAAACTCCTCAATCTCACCTTGAGCCAGACCCAGCTGCAGCAGAACATCTTCCTGCACTCCGGGATGGAATGTGGGAATGTGCCCCGTGGGATATCGGATGGGATGGCTGAGATCAGCTGGTATCTACCTTCTGGGAAGAGCAACACAAACATTTTCCCGGAGGCTGCTGCATTCATCAACCTCCGAGGTGACGCTGAAACTTACCAGGGACACACTCGGTTTCTGGCAAAAGTCTCTGCTGCTCTCTTTATTTTCATTGATGTTATCGGTGAGAAGGAAAGAGAATTCCTCATCTCTCTCGCACAGTCACCGGCAAAACTCTTTCTGATAGTGAACACTAACATCACCCCTGAGCAGGTAAAGAAACTGTTTGTAGATCAGAAGTTACAGCGTAAACAATGCATTGTTCGGACAAATGTAAACGAGGCAAAACTTGTGGAAAAACTTCGTTTCCAGATAAAACAAGTGATTCTAATGAGTGACAAGGGCCAGAGCTTCCTGAGTCTGGAACAAATGGGTGACATTGCGAGAGAAAGTGGGATTCAGGTCGATGAACATCAGCCTGAAAAACAACGGGCCAAGGACCTGACCAAAATACTGGGCAGTCTTGACCCTGCAGACATCACTGGGTATAAAAAGAGAGTGCTGCCCTTTCATGGAGAGCCCTGGCAAGGACTGTCTAAAGTTGAGAAAGAGAAGTCTCGGATGAAACTCCGCGGGGACAGAACCACAGAGAAGTATAACCACGAGTTGGACCAAGACAAGAAAAGAATCCGGGAAGCTCAGCTCAGACAGAGCCTGTCGGAGGAGATGCAGGTATTCATTGACTACCTCACCTGTCCTGGTGGGGATGACAGGGCCATTTCCTTGCAGTGGCTGAAGCTGATGCTGGACAGTAAATCAAGGGAAATCATGGCAGGATTGCGCAGGGATTATAAAGAACTGAGCAAAGACTCAATGCAGAAGGTCAAGGAGCTGAAGGACATGGATCAGAAGATGACTGATAGTTCCCTGGGACTTGAGCACTTCATGAGGGAACTGGGCCAGGTTTATGAACTTTCAGTGACACAACACAACATAAAGCAACAAACACAGATCCACCCACATGTGCTTCAGTTACCGGGTGTTGCTGCTGAACTGTTGCTGGATGGGTTCCCACTGGAGCTCATTGATGGAGACGTCTCCAACGTTCCTGTTTCATGGATCACTGCTGTACTGGAAGCAGTGGCTGAGAAGGTGGGACGTGCTTCCCGAGTGTTTGTGCTGACAGTGATTGGAGTTCAGAGCACGGGCAAGTCCACGCTCCTCAATACAATGTTCTGTTTGCGGTTTGCTGTGAGCAGCGGCCGATGTACTCGAGGGGCCTACATGCAGCTGATGAAGGTCACAGGGAGCCTGGCGGAGGAACTGGGCTGTGACTTCATCCTGGTCATTGACACGGAGGGGCTGAGAGCTCCAGAACTTGCAACACTAACAGACAGCTACGAACACGACAATGAGCTGGCAACATTCGTGGTGGGATTAAGCAACATAACGTTGGTAAACATAGGCATGGAAAACATCGCAGAGATGAAAGATATTTTACAGATTGTTGTTCATTCCTTACTACGCATGAACCAGACAGGGAAAAGACCAAAGTGTATATTTATCCACCAGAATGTTGGAGATGTGAGTGCACATGATCACAATCTGAGAGGCCGTCAGAAACTGCTGGAACAGCTGAATGAGATGACAGAGGCTGCAGCAAAACTGGAGAAGGTGGAGGGAGTTACGTTCCGTGATGTGATGGACTATGATGCTGACAAGGACAACTGGTACATCCCTGGTCTGTGGCAAGGTACACCCCCAATGGCTGCCGTCAACACTGGCTATAGTGAACACGTCTTCCAACTGAAGAAGAGTCTCATTCAATGTTTACTCAAAGGGAAACCAGACCAAGGAGCTTTCACAATCCCAGACTTTACCAAATGGATGACTGGCCTTTGGGAGCAGGTGAAACATGAGAATTTCATTTTCAGCTTCCAGAACAGTCTATTCGCAGAGGCTTACAACCAGCTCTCTGTGAAGTACAAGGACTGGGAGTGGGAACTCCGCAAATTCACACACTCCTGGGGAAACGAGGCTGAAAACACAATAAACAATGCCAGTGGTGACCTCAACCTACTGCTCCAAACACTGGAACGTGAGATCAGGATGGAGATTAACAAAAGGGAGAGTGAGACTCTGGATAAACTAAAAGCTCTGTTTGAAAGTGAGGCTGATAACGTGCAGCTGATGAAGAAATACAGGGAGGAATTCAAGCTCAGTATCTCCAGTTTATGCAGACGGCTTCAGGACGATTCAATACAGAGATGTAGGGATGCCGTGAACAGATGTGTGGGACTGAAGGAAGTGGATGATATTTGGAATAAATTTCACAAGAAGATCGAACAACAGGTCAAGGAGCTTTTATTAAAGTGTAATGGGGCAAATCAGGTGTTGGGTGACGAGGAACTGCAAACTGCCTTTGGAAAGATGTGGCAAGACACACTGTCACAGTTGGGCTATCATCCCTGTAGAGAAAGAAACATTGAACTGGAGATTGAAAATCTTCTCAGAGAGAACACAGCAACTCAAGGGAGGGTGATTAATAAAATGCTAGAAAGAAAACCTCTCTGTAAACAGGGAACCCAGTGCTTTCAAATTGAAGGGAAACACATCAACACGACATGGGTGAGACGTGCTAAAACAGTCAGGCTGTCCGCCAACCAATCAGATGTTAATCAAGCAGCAATGATAACACAGTCCCTCGAGCTTGAATGCCATCAATGGATCAGTGACATCACAAAAGTGGACATGGATTATGACAATAGATATTGTATTGATCTTTTGACTATTATAGAGGAGAAAATTAACAATATTTCACACCCAAACTTCACAATGAGTGAGGAATTCAGGGCTGAGTTTAAACTTCACCTGTGTGGTTTCGCTGTACCAAGTTTCCAAGAGATGCAGACGAGGTTCATCCAGAAACACGACCCGCGGCAAAGACTGGAAAACATGAAGGGTCAATACTTTGATCTCTTCATGGATATTTACACAGAGCAGGATGCGAACCAGAGACAAGCAGAACGGTTTGCACAATCTTGTTTCTTCCCAGCTCTCAGAGACGCCACCCTCAAGGCTCTCAGTGTGACCATCGTAGATGATATGAAACATAATGACCCTGAGAGCAAGTACAGTCTCCGCAACAACTTCACTGTGGCCCTCCTGGTGCACTTGAAACAAAGGGGTACATTGAATGACTATCACCAGTATATCACTGACCTTGAGAATTCGGCCAAAGACTGGCTCCATCTCCAGGTTATTGAACACTGCACGACACAACGTGATGGAGAGAGCACGTTTACCCATCTGGCTAAAGGAATCCTCACACAGATCACTGGGAAAGCTAAAGAGATTGTTGAGGATGCAGTGATGCAGAACTTTGCTGGAAATGTTCAGAGCTTCCTGGACATGTTTGTTGAAAAGTTAAAGACCAGGATCTCAATGCCCAAAGATGAAATGAAACTCGTTCTGTTTCACAGTGACGGTGATGGCAAGAAATTGGCAGAAGCAGTTCTGCCATCTATTGAAGAAGTGGAGCAGAGACTCCTCAGTGAGGTAACAGGCTGGAATGTCCAAGCAAAGATTGAAGAATTATCCATTAAACCCAAGGATGTGATGTTCAAAGGGTTATTCAGTTGTACCAAGAAATGTCCTTTCTGTCAGGTTTCCTGTGACTTAGAGACCGTGGTA
The DNA here is from genome assembly GCF_010909765.2 of Amblyraja radiata. Classification (NCBI taxonomy): domain Eukaryota; kingdom Metazoa; phylum Chordata; class Chondrichthyes; order Rajiformes; family Rajidae; genus Amblyraja; species Amblyraja radiata. Next base: position 189,258,384 of record NC_045956.1, on the reverse strand, counting down.
CATTCACAGCACTCTTGTAAGCAGCACAGACCTGTAGGACTCAATGGCTATCGATTGTTACATAGTGAACATCTTGTAACTGATGTCTGCACAGCTTTAGTCGCAGGTGATGCATTATTTGAAAATAACGACACAAATGGGGAATGGAAACCCTACAAGGATTATCAAACTGTCAATGATTACTACAAATCCTGGACCATCCAGCGGGAAATTTCCGCACAGGGAGCATCCTATTGGAAGAAGGTTTTCTACACTTATAATCAGCAGTTTGCTGATATATATGGAGCTAAACCTGCAGAGATCGATAATGCCTGGAACATTGACTGGGATGTAGTGAAGAGAGATCTGAATAAGACGTATAACACAAACATTCAGTCTTGGTGAAGTCCATTTAAACGCGTTAGATGTAGACACAGAAAAATTGCCTACATCTAAAGGAAAAAAAGACAAATTGCTGGAGTAACTCAGCAGGTCAGGCAACATCTCAGAACATGAATCGGTGATGTTTTGGGTTGGGACCATTCTTCAAATTGATTTAGGTTTTAATTTTAGAGATACAGGCCCTACAAACCTGCACATCTTTGGGATGTGGGAGGAAACCAGAGCATCCGGATGAAACCCACATGGTCACTGGGAGAAAGCCCCCAAGGTCAGGATCAAAGGTGGGTCTCTGGCGCTGTGATGCAGCAGCTCTACCAGCTGCGCCAGCGTACCGCCATTATTGTAGGGGGGGGGGGGGGGGTGGGAAAGAAAGTTGTAAGAAAGGAGAGCAGGACAAAGCCTGGTAGGTAATAGGTTGATACAGTTGAGGGGGGTTTTGATAGGCAGATAGTTGATCAAAGACTGGAGGTGAAAAGACAATAATAGGTGCAGGGTAGGCCATTCGGCCCTTCGAGCCAGCACCGCCATTTAATGTGATCATGGCTGATCATCCCAAATCAGTACCCCGTTCCTGCCTTCTCCCCACATCCCCTGACTCCGCTATCTTCAAGAGCCCTATCTAGCTCTCTCTTGAAAGTATCCAGAGAACCGGCCTCCACCGCACTCTGAGGCAGAGAATTCCACAGACACTACTCTGCGTGAAAAAGTGTTTCCTCGTCTCCGTTCTAAATGGCTTACCCGTTATTCTTAAACTGTGTCCCCTGACTCTGGACTCCCTCAACATCGGAAACATGTTTTCAGTGTCTAGGGTGTCAAAACCCTTAATAATCTTATATGTTTCAATAAGATACCCTCTCATCCTTCTAAACTCCAGAGTATACAAGCCCAGCCGCACCATTCTCTCAGCATATGACAGTCCCGCCATCCCGGGAATTAACCTTGTAAACCTACGCTGGAAATCTAAGACTAAGGTGTGAGATGGAAAAACACCTTAGTGTTTTTTTTTGTTTTTTTTTTAACCTTTATTTAACCAGGAGAAGTCTCATTGAGATTAAAAATCTCTTTTACAAGAGAATCCTGGCCAAGACAGGCAGCATTTGAGGTGTAGGAAAGCACTGTAGATGCCGGGTTAAACAAAAGATGGACACAAAGAGCTGTAGTAACTCAGTGGGTCAGACAGCATCTCTGGAGAAAAGGAATAGGTGATGTTTTGGGTCGAGACCCTTCTTCAGACTGATAAAAAAGTCTGTTCCTTTTCTCCAGAGATGCTATCTGACCCGCTGAGTTACTCCAGCTTTTTGTATCTGTTTTCGGGAGAACTGAAGTGTTGTGAATTGTGAAGCTAGAGGAAGGAATGTAGATGGAAGGGGAGGGGAAGGTAATAAATGGGTGTGAGTTCATGTGAGATAAAGAGATGTGGGATATGGAGGGGGTGGGGGGGGGGGGGGGGGGGTGCTTTGTTGGAGGAATGGTGTGGAGGAAGAAAGGAGGGGGGTGATTTGCAGTTTTTTTTTTATTGGAGAATTCAGTGTTCATACTGTTGGGTTGTAAGCTCCCCAAGCAGAATATAAGCTGCTGTTCCTTCAGTTTGCATGTGGCCTCACTCTGGCAATGGATGAGTCCCAGGACAGAAAGGTCAGTGTGGGAATAGGAAGGGTAGTTAAAATGGTAACAATCGGGAGTTCCTGAACAATTGCACTCTGTCTGCCAAGACCTATAGGAACGACTGGTTGTTAACCACACACCTCCCACATCATCTGCTCCTCTCTCCCCAATGCTGCACCCGGACTCACACCTATTCTCCCCTCCTCCCCCTTTCACCTGCATTTCTTCCTCTCGCTTCACAACTCATAACACTTTAATCCATGTCTCACACCATTTGTCTTTTCATCTCTGGTCTTTGTCCACCATAAGCCTATCAACCCCCTTTCCCTCACCTGTATCCCCCGATTATTTATGTAGGAAGGAACTGCTGATGCTGGTTTAAACCGAAGTAAGACACACAAAGGAGGACTCTGAAGAATGGTCTCGACTCAACACGTCACCATTCCTTCTCTCCAGAGATGCTGCCCGTCCCGCTGAGTTACTCCAGCATTTTGTGTTTATCTTTCCCCTTCACTCGCCAGACTTTGTCCTGCCCCTCCTCTCTTCAAGCTGTCTTTTTCATCCCCACCTCCAAAATCAGTCTTAAAACGGGTCCCAACCCAAAACATCACCTAATTCGTTATCCAGAGATGCTGCCTGATCCCCTGAGTTTCTCCAGCACTTTCTGTCTTTTTTTGTAAACCAGCATTTGCAGACCCAAGTGTTAAATTACCTCTAAAGGAAGTGGCAGAATATCAAACCTCGTTAAAATTCAAATCTGATCACAAATGCAGCAGTGAAAGGCGCAGCATTCAGCTCCACTCCCGACAAATGCGCTAAAAAGACTTTAAAAGAAGACGGGACCAATTTAAAAATACTCCCCGGGGATGCCTGGCGTCGCGTAAGTGACGTCATCAGAAATTGCTGCAAAATAACGGGGAAAACGGCATTTTTAAATGAGAAAAGGGAACTTACCCAAACGACCCACGTCAAGACCTCTGACCAGACTACTTGTTAAAGAGTTGGTGAAAACACCTCAAACAACTCCAGAAGGATCTGAAGAAGAAGAAACTGAAGGTCAAAGATTCATTGCTGAAATGGATGCAAAGGTAAAAGAACAGGAACACTCTTTAAGAGAAGCTGTGTCAAAAGACTTTGCTGATATGTTACACAAGGAGATTTCCGCACTGGCTACAAGTATGCAGCTTGGGAATAAGCAAGTTATTGAGACAATTCGTACTCTACAGCAACATATCGAGGATGTAGAGACCGAGCTAAGAGTAGAAATTGAACGGGTTGAAGAAGTTTACAATAAAAAGCTGGAGCCTGTTCTCACTACTTCTGCAGAACAAAGCATTGCTATTAAAGATCTGGAAACTGCGATGAAAGATATGTCTGAAGCGATGAAGAGAATGAAAGAAGATCAAGACCGAGTGTCTGGGCAACTGGCTAGAATGACCGACAAATGTCTCGACCTCAAAGCTCGGTCAAGACGGCAGAATTTAAGGATTGTTGGAGTGAGAGAAGGGAAGGAGACTGGAATGGACACTCGGGTTTTCACTGCCAACTTACTTAAACAAGTATTCAAACTGTCTGAAAAACTGAAAATAGATGTTGCACACCGAGTTCAGAGAGTATACTCGAGGCCAGGAGCCCCACCAAGACAAATTATAGTGAAACTTCACGACATAGCAGCCCTTGAAGACATAATGAAAAAAATTCCATTTGCAAGAAATCTGATGATTGAAGACGAAATTGTACGATTCTTCAGAGATTACCCAGCAGAAGTGGCGAAGAAACGTGCCCTTTTTACAAAGACACGACTGACCCTTAAAGGAATTCTGAACTTAAGATATGGGATATTCTATCCGGCAAAAATGAGGATCACATATAATGACTCGGAACGTTTCTTTACTGATCCAGAAGAAGCATTTAAATACGCGCAAGATCTAACAAAGGACATTAAAGGATAAATAAAATATCATGGTTATCTAGAGATTTACCTTTTATATATATTTAGAGGGGGAAACTGAGAAAATATGACTTTTTAAATAAATATAAGTACAATGTTGCCGATAAGATGGCCGCCGAATTCACATGTGCTTAGGTCTAGACACCTTATCAGCATTATAGGTGACAATATACTAAATTGTGTAATCGATTTGGGAAGACAAATTCCCAGTTACGCTCAGAACAAATTAATAAGGAATCACAGGCTGGAAGGGAGTGAAACAGCTGGCAAGCAGCCAAGATTGCATTTTTGGTTAACCCCTCCCAACCAGCAGATTCTTACTTAAATATACTGGGGTTTGTCTGTTAAGTTAAACACAGTAATTAAATAGTAAATACTTATTCAGTTTAAGACACCAGACGAACTAATCACAATACATGTTCGCTGGTTTTCTCTTTGAATATATTACCCGGTTTTGAATTGTTCTTTCTTTTTTATAATACTTGTTTAAGGGAAAGGAGCTTAATGCAACTTTACATCTACGGAAGGTTTCATGAATTTTTCTCCCACCATTGGGTGGTTTTTTCTTACAGTATTTTATTTTTTAATACTGTTTTTTCACAATTCTTATGTTATTTAGCACTTTTAAAAAAAAATTTCCTTAAGGGCACATTTTCAAGGGATATACCAACAGGGTTTAGCAGCTGTGAGCACCCACCCAACACCCAGAAGCTTCAGGTATTGTGTTGCACCATTTGAAAAAAAGGTACCAATGTAATTTATAATGCAAGACGACGCGCAAAAGAAAATTGGAGGAATTACGTTTTGTAGCTGGAACATAAGGGGCGCTAATGAGCCAATTAAAAGGGGTTAGATTCTTGCCCAATTAAAATCATTCAAAGAGACTTAATATAAAATCAAAATCCAGTGAACTTTTAAATGCATACATAAAAAACACAAATATAACAGATGTATGGAGGATTGCAAACCCGGCCGGGATGGAATACTCCTTTTATTCATCAGTACATAAAACCTATACACGTATCAATTACTTCCTAGTGGACATGAAATTAATTCCCTTTACAACTAATCCAAAATATCACAATTGTGGCAATCTCTGATCATTCCCAATTAACCTTCTTCCTAACAATAGAAGGAATGTTCAATAAAAAATCGTTTTGGAGGTTTAATCCCCAAATTCTAAACAACCCGGACGGTTGTATATACTTAAAACAACAGATGGAACTTTTCTTTGAGACTAATGATACCACAGATATTTCACCCTCCCTATTATGGGAATCCTTTAAGGCATTTATTAGAAGTTCTATTATTTCATACCAAGCGTTTCAAAATAAAAAGAATAGGATGGAACAATTGCAACTAGAAGAACAAATTAGACAACTTGATTTAGAAAACGCGAAAGATCCAACTATAGACAAACACAACAAGATAGCAATATTGAAATTTAAACTAAGCCAAATTTTATCTGCAAGAGTTATTAGATTATTTCAAATTACAAAACAGGAAAATTTCGAATTTGGCGATAAGCCACACAAACTTTTGGCACGTCAGCTGATAAAAGAGGAAAAGGATCACACTATTCTAAAAATCAAATCAGATAAAGGCGAATTGCTAATGCTGCCTAAAGACATTAACAAAAGATTTGCTCAATTTTATCAACATTTATATACATCCAAAACATCAACAGACAGCAATAAAATTATAAACTTTCTGGACAACTGTAATCTCCCAACACTTAATCCTTTGGAACAAGAGAAATTAGGAGCACAGGTTTCAATCAAAGAAATAGAAGAGACAATAAATTCACTGAAGAATGGTGAAACACTGGGACCAGATGGGTTCAGTAATGAATTTTATAAAAGATTTCACGAGGTAATTTCACCTCGTTTACACAAGCTTTATACATATGCATTTAAAGAACAGACACTACCAGAAACACTAGTGGAATCAACTATCACACTTATACCCAAAAAAGATAAAGATCTAGAAGATACCGGTTCATATAGAGCAATTGCATTATTAAATACAGATCAGAAAATATTAGCGAAAACTCTGGCAAGAAGATTAAGTAAATACGTTAGTAAATTAATACATGCGGAGTTCATACCCAAGAGACATTCATAATTTGAGATGTCTTTTTAATATAATGTATTCATACACAATTGAAGAAGACTTATCAATTATTTCATTAGATGCAGAAAAAGCATTCGACCAAGTTGATTGGGAATACCTCTTCACAGTATTGCAAAAATTTCAGATGGGAGAGAATTTTATTTCATGGATAAAATTATTATATGACAGGCCGACTGCTAGAATATTGATCAACCACATTTCACTTATCCAGGGGCAATAGACAGGGTTGGGCATTATCACCCCTGCTATTTGTCCTTGCGATAGAGCCCTTAGCGGAAAGTATAAGAATACATCCGAATATTCACGGCTATAATACTAAACATTCCAATAATAAAATATCATTATATGCAGATGATGTATTATTATACATTACAAAATCTCAAGTTAGTATACAAATATATTAAACCTAATAGAGGAATTTGGTTCTTTCTCAGGATACAGAATAAACTGGAATAAAAGTGAAATCATGGCGATAAAACCCCAAGAGTCGACACATCTTTTAAAATTTCCTTTTAGAATTTCTACAGAAAAATTTAAATATCTGGGTATCCAAGTAACCAGAACATATAATTCTTTATTCAATGCAAACCTCCTTCCCTTAGTTACTAAATTAAACGCTCTTATTCAATTCTGGAAAACACTTCCGATGTCTCTAATAGGCAGAATAAATGCCATAAAAATGATTTTCCTACGACATATTCTCTATTTATTTCAATCAATACCGATATATTTACCTAAAAACTTTTTTTTTTTAAACTTGATTCCCAGATTACAAATTTTATTTGGGATTATAAATCACACAAAATTCATAGACAACATTTATGTAAACCCAAAGAAATCGGTGGATTGGCGCTTCCCAATTTCTTGTACTATTATTGGGCAGCAAATATTAAAAATGTAATTCACTGGCTGGATAACTCATGTCAATAGGTAGATTGGTTAGTAATAAAGAGAGAGGATTGCTCACCTTTTAACATAGGCGCGATCCTTCTCTCCCCAATAAAGCTGAAGAATGCAATATACAAGAAAAACCCGATTATTCATAGCACTTTACGAATTTGGAGACAAGTAAAATTTACTCTTAAATTACGAAATCTATCTCTTCTTACTCCAATAGCTAATAACCCATCGTTCAAACCATCTATTATAGATAAAATGTTTATTCATTGGAAAAGACTAGGAATTAAAAAGGTTGGAGATTTGTACGAAATGGGAAACCTTTTATCATTACAAAAATTACAATCAAAATACAGTCTGAAAGGTCATCAGTATTTTAGATATCTTCAAATTCGAGATTATTTGAAAACATATACCCACGAATACCAAACTCTGTTGCCAGATATATTAGATAAAGGTATGAATAGAAACACAGTCAAACAACTTGCTTTTACAGAGGCCCGGGACCGTTGGAGACAGTGGAGGAGGGTCAGGGCGGTGAGTACTTAAATCGGGCGCGGGGCTTGCTTTTACAGAGGCCCGGGACCGTTGGAGACAGTGGAGGAGGGTCAGGGCTTTTACCAAAACCCGTAACGTTCCACACTCCATAGGGAGGGTTTCTGGTGGAAGCCGCTGATTGGTGGAAGCAGACTAGAGGAAGCAGCTGATTGGGTGCAACCTCAGGTTAGCATTTCTGCTTTCTGGTTAAAGGTACAGTGCTTTACAATTACAATTACAATTACAATTCAATTTATTGTCATTTGGACCCCGTGAGGTCCAAACGAAATGCCGTTTCTGCAGCCATACATTACAACAAATAGACCCAAGACACAACATATTTTACATAAACATCCATCACATTGCTGTGATGGAAGGCCAAAAAAACTTATCTCTCCACTGCACTCTCCCCCCCCATGTCAGAGTCAAAGTCAAAGCCCCCGGCGGGCGATGGCGAATTGTCCCGTGGCCATTAAACCACGCCGGGTAATGCAAGTTCGCACACCGGGTCTTGATGTTAGAGCCCCCGGTGCGCGCTCGCAAACTCCCGCGGCCATTCCAAGCCGCGCGGGGCGGTGCTGTAAGGCCCCGCTCCAGGAGCTCTTCAACCCCGCAACTCGGGCGGGAGAAGTCGCCGTTGCGGAAGCCCCGAAAAGCGGTCTCCCTCCAGGGACCCGCGGGCTCCCGGTGCCGTCCGCCAAGCCCGCAGTTGCAGCCACCGAATCTCTGGGGGTCGGGTCGCAGCAGCGTCCACCACAGCTCCACCCGCTCTGGACTCGGCCAGCTCCGCGACGGTGAGGTGAGTGTCGGCACTGGAGTCCCCGGTCTTCCTGTTGGAGGCCGCTCCTCGTTGCAGCCCCAACGACAACGGAGACCCGACAAAGAAAAGGTCGGGTCTCCCGTGCAGGGAGAGATTTAAGTAAAGGTACAGTGAGCTAAGGGTACAGTGGGCTAAAGGTATAGTGCTTTAGTAAAGGTACAGTGAGCCAAGGGTACAGTGGGCTAAAGGAACAGTGCTTTAGTAAAGGTACAGTGGGCTAAAGGTACAGTGCTTTTTGTTTATATAATAAAGGTGCAGTTTAAAGGGCAAGAGGGAGCAGCTGTTTGTGTCAGATACCTGCTGATTTCTCCCAGCAGTTTCTATTGTATTATACTGGTATCGGATCCAGGGTAAGGCGAGAGAATGACAGTCAGAGCAGTGTACTATTCTGGATGTCAGATGTGGGAGGTCATGGTGTCGGATGGCCCTCCAGACGTCCACATCTGCACCAGGTGCAGAGAGATGGGGCTCCTAAGGGACCGTATTAGGTTCCTGGAGCAGCAGCTCGATGACCTCTGTCTGGTCAGGGAGAGTGACGAGGTCATAGAGGGGAGTTATAGGGAGGTGGTCACTCCAAAACCACGGGAGAGAGATATGTGGGTCACGCTAAGGAAGGGCAAGGGGCAGAGGCAGGAACGAGGGAGTACTCCAATGTCGGTACACCTTGCAAATAAGTACTCCTGTTTGAGTACGGATGAGGATGACAGCCTACCCGGGGGTAGCAACAGCGGACGGGCCTCCAGCACAGAGACCGGCCCTGTTGCTCCGAAAGGTAGGGAAAAAAAGAAGAGGGCAATTGTAATTGGGGACTCTATTGTTAGGGGGTCGGATAGGCGTTTCTGTGGACGCAGTCGGGAGACCAGGATGGTGGTCTGCCTCCCTGGTGCCAAGGTCTCGGACGTGTCTCAACGCATCCAAGATATCCTGAAATCAGAGGGAGAGGAGCCTGAGGTCGTGGTACATATTGGTACAAATGACATAGGTAAAAAAAGTGAAGAGGTCCTGAAGGGAGGATTTAGGGAGTTGGGAGGAGAGTTAAGGAAAAGGACCAAAAAGGTAACAATCTCAGGATTACTGCCTGTACCACGCGACAGTGAGAGTAGGAATGGAGCGAGGTGGAGGATAAATGCGTGGCTGAAAGACTGGTGCAGAGGGCAGGGATTCAAGTTTCTGGATCATTGGGACTTCTTTTGGGGAAGGTGGGACCTGTACAGAAAGGATGGGTTGCACTTGAACCCGAGGGGGACCAATATTCTGGCGGGGAAATTTGCAAAGGTCACTGGGGAGACTTTAAACTAGAATGGTTGGGGCGAGGGACTCAAATAGAGAAAGCTAGTAGACAGAATGGGAGGCAGGAAGCAGAAAAGGGAAGCACTCGGACACAAGAGGAGAAAGAAAAAAAAGGAAATAAACAGAGAAGAAGAGACGGGGGGTTTCTTAAATGTGCATATTTTAATGCTAGGAGCATTGTAAGAAAGGTGGATGAGCTTAGAGTCTGGATAGACACCTGGAAGTATGATGTTGTGGCGATCAGTGAAACATGGTTGCAGGAGGGCTGTGATTGGAAACTAAATATTCCAGGATTTCGTTGCTTCAGGTGTGATAGAATTGGAGGGGCAAGAGGTGGAGGTGTTGCATTGCTAGTCAGGGAAGATATTACAGCAGTGCTTTGGCAGGATAGATTGGAGGGCTCATCTAGGGAGGCTATTTGGGTGGAACTGAGAAGTGGGAAAGGTGTAGCAACACTTATAGGGGTGTATTATAGACCACCAAATGGGGAACGAGAATTGGAAGAGCAAATATGTAAGGAGATAGCAGATATTAGTAGTAAGCACAAGGTAGTGATTGTGGGAGATTTCAACTTTCCACACATAGACTGGGAAACACATTCTGTAAATGGGCTGGATGGTTTGGAGTTTGTAAAATGTGTGCAGGATAGTTTTTTGCAGCAATACAAAAGAGGTACCTACTAGAGGAGGGGCAGTGCTGGACCTCCTGTTAGGAAATGAGACGGGACAGGTGGCGGAGGTATGCGTTGGGGAGCACTTCGGGTCCAGTGATCACAATACCATTAGTTTCAATATAATTATGGAGAGGGTCAGAACTGGACCTAGGGTTGAGATTTTTGATTGGAGAAAGGCTAACTTTGATGAGATGCGAGATGATTTAAAAGGAGTGGACTGGGACATTTTGTTTTATGGGAAAGATGTAGAAGAGAAATGGTGGACATTTAAAGGGGAAATTTTAAGAGTACAGAATCTTTATGTTCCTGTTCGGTTGAAAGGAAACAGTAAAAATTGGAAAGAGCCCTGGTTTTCAAGGGAAATTGGACATCTTGTTCGGAAAAAGAGGGAGATCTACAATAATTATAGGCAGCATAAAGTAAATTAGGTGCTTGTGGAGTATAAGGAATGTAAAAATAATCTTAAGAAAGAAATTAGAAAAGCTAAAAGAAGATATGAGGTTGCTTTGGCAAGTAAGGTGAAAGTAAATCCAAAGGGTTTCTACAGCTATATTAATAGCAAAAGGATAACGAGGGATAAAATTGGTCCATTGAAGAGTCAGAGTGGACAGCTATCTGCAGAGCCAAAAGAGATGGGGGAGATATTGAACAATTTATTTTCTTTGGTATTCACCAAGGAGAAGGATATTGAATTATGTGAGGTAAGGGAAACAAGTAGAGTAGCTATGGAAACTAGGAGATTCAAAGAAGAGGAAGTACTGACACTTGAAAAAATATAAAAGTGGATAAGTCTCCAGGTCCTGACAGGATATTCCCTAGGACATTGAGGGAAGTTAGTGTAGAAATAGCAGGGGCTATGACAGAAATATTTCAAATGTCATTAGAAACGGGAATGGTGCCGGAGGATTGGCGTACTGCGTATGTTGTGCCTCTCTCACACCTCCCGCTGCTGAAAGACTCATCCATGCCTTCATCTCCTCCCGACTGGACTACCGCAACTCGGTAGAGATTTCACTTTTACATTCTCACAGTTTACAGAATGAATCTCATTTACATATGCCCTTGCACCAGCACCAGCCCCAGCCCCCCCCCCCCCCCCCCCCCCCCCCCCCCCCCACCCCCGCAGCCTGTGTCGAAGCGCATCATCACGTGTGTGGGAATAGAGAAAGAGGATTGGGGGTGATAGGGAATGGGGAACAGATGGACTGCCCCTACCCCTCCCACTCCCACTCACCCTCCGCACTCTTTCCCCTCTCTCCCCTACCCCTCTCCCCCTCCCTCCACACTCTTCTCCCTCCCTCCCCTACCCCATCTCCCCCCTCCCCCACACCTCTCTCCCCCTCCCCCATCCCTCTCTCCTCCCACTCCCCACCCCTCTCTCCATCTCCCTCCACACCCCTCCCCCTCTCCTCCCCCTCCTCCTCCCACCCGCATCCCTCTCTCCCCAGCCCCCTTCCCTCTCCCCACCCCCTTCCTTCCCACCCCACCCCCTTCCCCCTCCCCCCACACGCTTCCCCCTCTCTTCCCTACCCCATCTCCCTTCTCCCCTCCCCCACACCTCTCTCCCCCTCCCCTCTCTCCTCCCCATCCCCTCTCTCTCCTCCCCCTCTCCACCTCCCTCTCCTTCCCTCCTCCTCCCACCCCCATCCCTCTCTCCCCCACCCCTTTCCCTCTCTACCCCACACCCTTCCCTCTTTCCCCCCGCCCCCTTCCTCCTACCTCTCTGACCCTCTTCCATCACTACCCTTATCCCTCCCCACTCTACCACTTCTCTCCCCCTTACGCCACCCCTCTCCCTCCCCCACCCCTCTCTCTCCCCCTCCTTTCTCCTTCCCTCCCCTCTTTCCTCCCACCCCTTCCCCCTACCCCTCTGTCCCTCTTCCACCACTCCCCCTACCCCTCTCCCCCTCCCTCCCCATGCTTCCACTTCTCTTCCCCCCTCCCCCTCCCACTTTCCCTTCCCACTCTTTTCCTTTTCTCACCCCACCGCTCTCCCCCTCCCTCCACAATCTTCCCCCTCCCTCCCCTGCCCCATGTCCCTCCCCATCCCTCCCCCCTCCCCACACCTCTCTCCTCCTCCCCATCCCTCTCTCCTCCCTCTCCCCCACCCCTCTCTCCTCACCCCTCTCCCTCTCCTCCCCCACCTCCATACACCCTCCCTCCTCCCCTCCCCCCTCCCCCACACCTATCCGCCCCATCCCTCTCCTCCCCCTCCCCTCTCTCCTCCCCCTCTGCCTCTCCTCACCCCTTTCCCTCTCCTCCCATCCCCATCCCTCTCTCCCCCACCCCCTTCCCTTCCCCCACCCCCTTCCCTTCCCCCACCCCCTTCCCTTTCCCCACCCCCTTCCCTCTCCCCCACCCCTTCCCTCTCTCCCCCACCCCCTTCCCCTTCCCCACTCTTCCGGCTCCCTCCACACTCTTCCCCCTCTCTCCCCTACCCCATCTCCCTCCTCCCCTCCCTCCCCCCTCCCACACACCTCTCTCTTCCCCTCCCCCACCCCTCTCTCCACCCCCAACTCCCTCTAGTCCCCCTCCTCCTCTCAACCCCATCCCTCTCTCCCCCACCCCCTTCCCCCTACCCCTCTGTCCCTCTTCCACCACTCCCCCTACCCCTCCCTCCCCACTCCCCCTTCCCACTCTTTCCCCTCTCCCCCCACCCCTCTCCCTCTCCCTCCACACTCTTCCCAGGGCTGCCAACATTGGGTGAGAGTTGGGAGTGAGAAGTTTGTGAGAGACCAAGCCCGAGGGATCATCGCAACCGGGGGGGTTGGGAGGGGGGGGGGGGGGGGGTGGGAGGAGGGTGCTCCCTCCCATTTTTCAGCTTGAAATTGTGCAATATGGTGCATACTGTAGCGAGTCTTATAACTTACACTTGAATGCAATATATATGCTTTAAATTGGATTGGAGCGTTTTTGAAAGGGGGGAGGCTGTGCGATCACTGATCACTGGCCTTGGGGTTACCCGGTGAGGGAGTGGAACAACCGAGTGGGGAGAGGGTGTGGAAGAAGGGTAGGAACTTTTTGAAATTTGATGTATTAAAATCATGTTTTAGTGCACTGTAGAAGTATGATTTCAATGTTTTTGGTATGAAGTATTTTTAAGAGGTAACTTTTTAAGGGGTAACTTTATCCACACAAAGGGTGATGGGTGTATGGAACAAGCTGCCAGAGGAGGTAGTTGAGGCAGGGACCATCCCAACATTTAAGAAAAAGTTAGACTGATACATGGATAGGACAGGTTTGGAGGTATGGACCAAAAGCAGGTAGCGTAGCTGGGACATGTTGGCGGGTGTGGGCAAGTTGCGCCGAAGGGCCTGTTTTCACACTGTATCACTCTATGACTACATTATACCTCCACCATGCATGAATGCTTCAAAATCAAGTGATCGAGTTTTATTGCCATATACTCAAGCATAGAAACATAGAAAATAGGTGCAGGAATAGGCCATTCGGCCCTTCGAGCCAGCATTGCCATTCAATATGATCATGGCTATTCATCTAAAATCAGTACCTCTTTCCTGTTTTTTCCCCATATCCCTTGATGTTGTTAGCCCCAAGAACTAAATGTAACTCTCTCTTGAAAACATCCAGTGAATTGGCCTGCACTGCCTTCTGTGGCAGAGAATTCCACAGATTCACAACTCTCTACGTGAAGAAAGTTTGTCCTCATCTCAGTCATAACTCCCCCCCCCCCCCCTATTCTTAATCTGTGACCCATGGTTCTGATCGCCCCCAACATCGGGAACATTTTTCCTGCAGTTACAGTAAGTGCAAATCTAGCAGGCAAGCAGGATGCTTTCTCCAACCACCCCCATTTGTCCACTACCTTCCACCGTTTCTACTCAGTGCTTGGTACTTACTTCCAGCAGCCACTGGTTGTCGTCCTGGATGCACCGAGCCGCAGCCTGATCCATGCCGGTCACCTGGGCAAATTCGACACAGAGACTCTCTCTCCCCCCTCTTTTCCGCTCTCTCTCCTCTCAACCCACCTCTCTCTCTCTCCCCCTCTATCTCTCCCGTCCCCCTCTCTCTCCCCTGTCTCCCCCTCTCACTCTCTCCCCTTCCCTTCCCTCTCTTCTCTCTCCCCCTCTCTCTCTTCCCCCTCTCTTTCCCCCCTCTCTCCCCCTCTCACTCTCTCCCCTTCCCTCTCTTCTCTCTCCCCCCCTCTCTCTCTTCCCCCTCTCTCTCTTTTGCCCCTCTCTCCCTCCCACCTTACTCTCCCCCCTCTCTCTTGTCCCCTCTCTCCTCTCTCTCTCCCCCCTCTCCCTCTCTTTCCCCTAACTCTCTCTCCCCTCTCTTTCCCCTAACTCTCTCCCCCTCTCTCTCTCCCCCTCTCTTTCTTCTCTCTCCCCCCCTCTTCTCTCTCCCCCTCTCTCTCCCCCTCGTTTCCCCCAACCTCTTTCTCCCTCCCTCTCTATCTCCCCCCTCTCTATCTCCCCCCTCTCCACACACTCTCCCCTCTCTCTATCCCCTCTCTCTCTGTCTCTCCTCTCACCTCTCTCTCTTCCCCCCTCTCCTCCTCTCTTCCCCATTTCTCCCTCCTACCTCACTCTTCCCCTTGCCCTCTCTCCCCTCTCTTTCTCCTGTCTCTCTCTTTTTCTTTGCCCCCCTATCTCTCTCTTTCCCCCTCTCCCCCTCTCTCTTTCACCACCCCTCTCTTCCCCTTCTCTCTCCCATTCTCTCCTACCCTCTCCTCCCTCTCCACCCCCTCTCTCTCTTCCCTCTCACCTCTCTCTCACTCCCCCCCCCCTTCCCTCCTCACTCTCCCCCCTCTCTCCCCCGCCCTCTCCCTCTTCTCTCTCTCCATTCACCCCCCCCTGTCTCTCCCCTCTCTTCTCCCCCCCCCCCCCCCCTCTCTCTCCCCCCACTGTCTCCCTGTCTCCTTCCCCTCTCTCTCTCTCCACCTCCCTTTGAGAGTCGGTCCCTTCGGCAGCAGAGACTCTCGCGGCAGCGGCAGCGGCGCAACGCTTCCGACGCCTCCGACGCCCGGGACATGCACTGTCCGGAGTGCTCCATGGCCAGAGCTGCAGCGAGCGACACGCCGGCCCCGGCAAACACTCGTCCGTCCCGGCTCCCCGCATCTGTACCGGCCGCTGGTTCTGCTCCCATCCCTCCCGCAGCCACTGCTCTCCAACACCCGTGAACCATGCAGTTTATCCGAGTTTTGATATTTTCGTTGATCACAAAATTTCTCACCACTGAACGTGAGAAATTTCTGATGAGCATGAGGGCGTGAGAGTTTGCTTGAGGGCGTGAGTCTCACGCTCAAAGCGTGAGAGTTGGCAGCCCTGCTCTTCCCCCTCCCAACCCTACCCCATCTCCCTCCCCTCCCTCCCCTCCCTCCCCCATCCCTCCCCCCTCCCCCACACCTCTCTCCCCATCCCTCTCTCCTCCCCCTCCCCCACACATCTCTCCCCCTCCACATCCCTCTCTCCCCCTTACCCCACCCCTCTCCCTCTCCCTCCCCCACCCCTCTCTCCCCCGCCCCCTTCCCCCTATCCCTCTGTCCCTCTTCCACCACTCCCCCTACCCCTCTCCACCTCCCTCCCCACTCTTCCACCTCTCCCACCCTCCCCTTCCCACTCTCCCTCCCCACTCTTTCCCCTCTCTCTCTCTCTCTCTTCTTCCACCCACTTCCCCCTACCCCTTTCTCCGTCTTCCACCACTCTTCCCTACCCCCTCCCCTCCCTCTCTCCCACTTCCACCACCCTCCTACACCTCACTCCCTCCCCATTCTTACACTTATCTCCCTCACCCCATCCCCCACCCCTCCCCATCTCCCTCCCCCACCCCTCACTCCCCCCTCCCTTCCCTCTCCCTCCCCACTCTTCCCTCTCTCTCCGCTCTCCCCCTCGTGGATGTCGTCGATTTTGAAGAAACAACAGCAAAGAGAAGCAGGTAAAAGCACTGATTGGCTCCGATTCATTACATAACGCTAAATCCAGAATTGCCTTCTCCCTGGTTGGCTCCAATACAAGCTGCTCTTAGAATCCATCACAAAGGCACTCTACAAAGTCCCTTTCTTGTACCAACCTGAATTTCTCAGTCTACCTGCATGTTGAAATTTCCCATAACAACCACAGCATTACCTTTGATACATGCCAATTTTAACTCCTGATTCAACTTGCGCCCTATGTCCAGGCTACTGTTTGGGGGCCTGTAGTTAAGTCCCATTACAGTCTTTTTACCCTTACAATTCCTTAGTTCTACCCATACTGACTCCACATCTCCTGTTTCAATGTTACCCCTTGCATGGGACTGAATTTCATTCCACACCAACAGAGCTACCCCAACCCCTCTGCCCACCTGTCTGTCTTTTCGATAGGAGGTATACCCTTGGATATTCAGTTCCCAGCCCTAGCCTTCTCTGTAATTCCCACAGTATCAAACTTGCCAATTTCTAACTGAGCCTCAAGCTCGTCCACTTTATTTCTTATGCCCCTGTCCCACTTAGGAAACCTGAACGGAAACCTCTGGAGACTTTGTGCCCCCACCCAAAGTTTCCGAGAGGTGCCCGGAGGTTTTTGTCAGTCTCCCGACCTGCTTCAACTACCTGCAACCTCCGGGAACCGCATGGAAACCTTGGGTGGGGCGCAAAGTCTCCGGAGGTTTACGTTCAGGTTTCCTAAGTGGAAGAGGGGCATTATACTTTGCGCCTTCATATACAACACTTTGACCTCTGTATTCACGCCCCCTCCTCGCACAGCTCACAATTGGCCCTGACCTTACTCTTTTAACCCTTCACAAACTTTCCTTCCCATTAATTCGAGAACCTTTTGTAATTTTTCCTGTACTCACTTCCCCTTCAACTCCATCTTTATACTCCCAATTTGTCAATCCCTCCCCCCACTATTTAGCTAATGTTATCCCACTTTTTAAGAAATGTTTAAAAAAGGACTTCAGATGCTGTAAAAATCGAAGGTAGTCAAAAATGCTGGAGAAACTCAGCAGGTGAGGCAGCATCTATGGAATGAAGGAATAGGTGACGTTTCGGGTCGAGACCCTTCATCAGAATGGAGGAGGCCCAGGACAGAAAGGTCGGTTTCGGAATGGGAGGGGGAGTTGAAGTGCTGGGCCACTGGGAGATCAGGTTGGTCGCTGCTCTAGGTGTCAACTGCTCTACATCGGTGAGAGCAAGCGCAGGCTTGGCGATCGCTTCGCCCAACACCTCCGCTCGGTTCACATTAACCAATCTGATCTCCCGGTGACCCAGCACTTCAACTTCCCCTCCCATTTCGAATCCGACCTTTCTGTCCTGGGCCTCCTCCATGGCCAGAGTGAGGCCCAGCGCAAACTGGAGGAGCATCACCTCATATTTCATTTGGGCAGTTAACACCCCAGCGGTATGACCATTGACTTCTCCAATTTCAGGTAGTCCTTGCTTTCTCCCTCCTTCCCCTCCCCTTCCCAGCTATCCCACAGCCTATTGTCTCCGCCCCTTCCTTTCTTCTTCCAGCCCCTCACACACACTCCCACATCAGCCTGAAGAACGGTCTCGACCCGAAACATCACCTATTCCTTTGCTCCATAGATGCTGCCTCACCCGCTGAGTTTCTCCAGCAATTTTGTCTACCTTCCATTTTTTAAGAAATGAGGGAGAAAGAAAACAGGGAATTATAGACTAGTTAGCCTGACATTGGTGGTGGGGAAGTTGCTGGAGTCAATTAGAAAAGATGAAATAGCAGCACATTTGGACAGTAGTAACAAGATCGGTCCGAGTCAGCATGGATTTACAAAGGGAAACTCATGCTTGCCTAATCTTCTGGAATTTTTTGAAGATGTAACTAGGAAAATGGACAAGAGAGAGCCAGTGGATGCAGTGTACCTGGACTTTCAGAAAGTCTATGATAAGGTCCCACATAAGAGGTTAGTGGGCAAAGCTAAAGCACATGGTATTGGGGTAGGGTACTGACATGGATAAAAAATTGGTTGACAGACAGGAAACAAAGAGTAGGGATTTTGGGAGCAAAAACAAGAAGGAGATTACTATCGAAATAGTGTCAAGTTGGGAAAAGCGGTAGTACAACGGGATCTGGGGGTCCTTTCATCAGTCAATGAAAGTAAGCATGCAGATACAGCAGGCAGTAAAGAAAGCGAATGGCATGTTGGCCTTTATAACTTGAGGAGTTGGGTATTGGAGCAAAGAGGTCCTTCCACAGTTGTACAGGGCCCTAGTGAGACCAGACCTGGGGTATTGTGTACAGTATTGGTCTCCAGATTCGAGGAAGGACATTCATGCTATTGAGTGAGTGCAGGGTAGGTTCACAAGGCTAATTCCAGGGATGGGCGGGACTGTAATGTTGAATGAATGGAGCGACTGGGCTTGCATACACTGGAATTTAGAAGGATGAGAGAGGATCTTATTGAAACGTGTAAGGTTATTAAGGGATTGGGCACGCTAGAGGCAGAAAACATGTTCCCAATGTTGGGGGAGTCCAGAATCAGGGGCCACAGTTTAAGAATATAGGGTAGGCCATTTAGAACGGAGATGAGGAAAAACGTTTTCACCCAGAGTTGTGAATCTGTGGAATTATCTGCCTCAGAAGGCAGTGGAGGCCAATTCTCTGGATGTTTCAAGAGAGAGTTGTATAGAGCTCTTAAAGATGGCGGAGTCAAGGGATATGGGGAGAAGGCAGGAAAGTGGTATTGATTGAGGATGATCAGCCATGATCACAGCGAATGGTGGTGCTGGTTCGAAGGGCCAAATGGCCTACTCCTGCACCACCTATTGTCTATTGCCTATTGTTTATTGACTGTTGGAATCATAGAGGTAAACAGCATCAAAACTAGCCCTTCGGCCCATCTCGTCAATGCTGCCCAAGTTACTGAGTTACTAACTTGGTCCCTGTCCCTCCAAACATTTCCTATCTATTTAACTGTCCAAATATTTTCAAACATTGTCACTTTACCTGTCAGAGAAGCTAGTAGAGGCAGGTAAACTAACAATATTTAAAGATATTTAGACAGGTATATTGATAGGAAAGTTTGGAGAGACATGGACCAGGCACGGGCTTCTGGGATGAACACAGTTTGCAACTTGGTCCCCATGGACGATTTGGGCTGAAGGGCCTGTTTCAATGCTGTATAGATATTTAAACATTGAAAAGCTGTATGAAAATGTTACCCCTTTAAATCTTAAACTGGAAGAACTCAATGTATATCCCAGGTACCTTCCCCTGCATCCGCAGGAATGGCTGTTTTGGTCCACTAATTTGAGGAAGGACATTCTTGCTATTGAGGGAGTGCAGCGTAGTTTCACCAGGTTAATTCCTGGGATGGCGGGACTGACATATGTTGAGAGAATGGAGCGGCTGGGCTTGTACACTCTGGAATTTAGAAGGATGAGAGGGTATCTTATTAAAGATAGCAATGTTAGGGGATATGGGGAGAAGGCAGGAACGGGGTACTGATTGTGGATGATCAGCCATGATCACATTAAATGGCGGTGCTGGCCTACTCCTGCACCTATTGTCTATTAATACCTGTCCCTCTACCTCCTCCCTTGACACCGTCCACGGACCCCGACAGTCCTTCCAGGTGAGACAGTGGTTCACGCGCCCCTCCTCTAACTTCACGAGTGGGAGAGTCTAGGACCAGTCTAGGACCAGAGGCCACAGCCTCAGAATAAAAGGCCGTACCATTAGAAAGGGGATGAGGAGGAATTTCTTTAGTCTGAGGGTGGTGAATCTGTGGAATTCATTGCCACAGATGGCTGTGGAGGCCAAGTCAGTGGATATATTTAAGGTAGAGGTTGACGGATTCTTGGCTAGTGCGGGTGTCAGGGGGTTATGGGGAGTAAACTGGCCTCAACTACCTTCTGTGGCAGAGAATTCCAGAGATTCACCACTCTCTGTGTGAAAAATGTTTACCTCATCTCGGTCCTAAAAGATTTCCCCCTTATCCTTAAACTGTGACCCCTTGTTCTGGACTTCCCCAACATCGGGAACAATCTTCCTGCATCTAGCCTGTCCAACCCCTTAAGAATTTTGTAAGTAGGCAGGAGAATCGGGTTGAGAGGGAGAGATAGATCAGCCGCGATTGAACGGGTCAAATGGCCTAAACATGAACATTATAAAAATGTCATAATGATAAAAATAACAAAAGCTGCCTCATGGGGGCAGCACGGTGGCACAGCGGTAGTGTTGCTGCCTTACAGCACAAGAGACTACGGGTGCTGTCTATGTGGAGTTTGTACGTTCTACCTGTGACCGCGTTGGTTTTCTCCGGGTGCTCCAGTTTCCTCCCATGCTACAAAGACGTGCAGGTTTGTAGGCTAATTGGCCTCTGTAAATTGTCCACAGTGCGTAGGATAGAACCAGTGTACCAGGGATCGCTAGTCAGCATGCACTCAGTGGGCCGAAGGGACTATTTCCTCACTGTATCTCTAAAATGTGAAGTAAAACACTTTGAAAACACTTCAATGAGACGTTTGATCAAAGTATTTTGTGGATGTATTGATGTGCTACTGTTCTGCTGATGGCATGTTTGAGCAGAGACGCAGCTTTGATCCTCTTCACAAGTCAAAGATTACCGACAAGTCATCCCCTTCCTTGTAGAGTGCAGAGGGAATGGCAACAAAAAGCACTGGCTTGTACTCACCCTGCAGGTTGGATCATTACAGGGAAACAGGGGATGGAGGGGCCATAGAGTCATAGAGTCACAGAGTCACAGAGTCACAGAGTCACAGAGTCACAGAGTCACAGAGACACAGAGACACAGAGACACAGAGTCACAGAGACAGAGACACAGAGACACAGAGACACAGAGAAACATAGAAACATAGAAACATAGAAATTAGGTGCAGGAGTAGGCCATTCGGCCCTTCGAGCCTGCACCGCCATTCAATATGATCATGGCTGATCATCCAACTCAGTATCCCGTACCTGCCTTCTCTCCATACCCTCTGATCCCCTTAGCCACAAGGGCCACATCTAACTCCCTCTTAAATATAGCCAATGAACTGGCCTCGACTACCCTCTGTGGCAGGGAGTTCCAGAGATTCACCACTCTCTGTGTGAAAAAAGTTCTTCTCATCTCGGTTTTAAAGGATTTCCCCCTTATGCTTAAGCTGTGACCCCTTGTCCTGGACTTCCCCAACATCGGGAGCAATCTTCCTGCATCTAGCCTGTCCAACCCCTTAAGAATTTTGTAAGTTTCTATAAGATCCCCTCTCAATCTCCTAAATTCTAGAGAGTATAAACCAAGTCTATCCAGTCTTTCTTCATAAGACAGTCCTGACATCCCAGGAATCAGTCTGGTGAACCTTCTCTGCACTCCCTCTATGGCAATAATGTCCTTCCTCAGATTTGGAGACCAAAACTGTACGCAATACTCCAGGTGTGGTCTCACCAAGACACTGTACAACTGCAGTAGAACCTCCCTGCTCCTATACTCAAATCCTTTTGCTATGAAAGCTAACATACCATTCGCTTTCTTCACTGCCTGCTGCACCTGCATGCCCACTTTCAATGACTGGTGTACCATGACACCCAGGTCTCTCTGCATCTCCCCTTTTCCTAGTCGGCCACCATTTAGATAATAGTCTGCTTTCCTGTTTTTGCCACCAAAATGGATAACCTCACATTTATCCACATTATACTGCATCTGCCAAACATTTGCCCACTCACCCAGCCTATCCAAGTCACCTTGCAGTCTCCTAGCATCCTCCTCACAGCTAACACTGCCCCCCAGCTTAGTGTCATCCGCAAACTTGGAGATATTGCCTTCAATTCCCTCATCCAGATCATTAATATATATTGTAAATAGCTGGGGTCCCAGCACTGAGCCTTGCGGTACCCCACTAGTCACTGCCTGCCATTGTGAAAAGGACCCGTTTACTCCTACTCTTTGCTTCCTGTTTGCCAGCCAGTTCTCTATCCACATCAATACTGAACCCCCAATGCCGTGTGCTTTAAGTTTGTAAATTAATCTCTTATGTGGGACCTTGTCGAAAGCCTTCTGGAAGTCCAGATACACCACATCCACTGGTTCTCCCCTATCCACGCTACTAGTTACATCCTCGAAAAATTCTATAAGATTCGTCAGACATGATTTACCTTTTGTAAATCCATGCTGACTTTGTCCAATGATTTCACCACTTTCCAAATGTGCTGCTATCCCATCTTTAATAACTGACTCTAGCAGTTTCCCCACTACCGATGTTAGACTAACTGGTCTGTAATTCCCCGTTTTCTCTCTCCCTCCCTTCTTAAAAAGTGGGGTTACGTTTGCTACCCGCCAATCCTCAGGAACTACTCCAGAATCTAAAGAGTTTTGAAAGATTATTACTAATGCATCCACTATTTCTGGAGCTACTTCCTTAAGTACTCTGGGATGCAGCCTATCTGGCCCTGGAGATTTATCGGCCTTTAATCCATTTAATTTACCCAACACCACTTCCCGGCTAACCTGGATTTCACTCAATTCCTCCAACTCCTTTGACCCGCGGTCCCCTGCTATTTCCAGCAGATTATTTATGTCTTCCTTAGTGAAGACGGAACCAAAGTAGTTATTCAATTGGTCCGCCATATCCTTGTTCCCCATGATCAACTCACCCGTTTCTGACTGCAAGGGACCTACATTTGTTTTAACTAATCTCTTTCTTTTCACATATCTATAAAAACTTTTGCAGTCAGTTTTTATGTTCCCTGCCAGTTTTCTTTCATAATCTATTTTTCCTTTCCTAATTAAGCCCTTTGTCCTCCTCTGCTGGTCTCTGAATTTCTCCCAGTCCTCCGGTATGCTGCTTTTTCTGGCTAATTTGTACGCATCATCCTTCGCTTTGATATTATCCCTGATTTCCCTTGTTATCCACGGATGCACTACCCTCCCTGATTTATTCTTTTGCCAAACTGGGATGAACAATTTTTGTAGTTCATCCATGCAGTCTTTAAATGTCTTCCATTGCATATCCACCGTCAACCCTTTTAGAATTAATTGCCAGTCAATCTTGGCCAATTCACGTCTCATACCCTCAAAGTTACCTTTCTTTAAGTTCAGAACCATTGTTTCTGAATTAACAATGTCACTCTCCATCCTAATGAAGAACTCAACCATATTATGGTCACTCTTGCCCAAGGGGGCACGTACAACAAGACTGCTAACTAACCCTTCCTCATTACTCAATACCCAGTCTAAAATAGCCTGCTCTCTCGTTGGTTCCTCTACATGTTGATTTAGATAACTATCCCGCATACATTCCAAAAAATCTTCTTCCTCAGCACCCCTGCCAATTTGATTCACCCAACCTATATGTAGATTGAAGTCACCCATTATAACGGTTTTGCCTTTGTCGCACGCATTTCTAATTTCCTGTTTGATACCATCTCCAACTTCACTACTACTGTTAGGTGGCCTGTACACAACACCCACCAGCGTTTTCTGCCCCTTAGTGTTTCGCAGCTCTACCCATACCGATTCCACATCCTGCAAACTAATGCCCTTCCTTTCCATTGCGTTAATCTCCTCTCTAATCAGCAACGCTACCCCATCTCCTTTTCCTTTCCATCTATCCCTCCTGAATATTGAATATCCCTGGATGTTCAGCTCCCAGCCTTGGTCACCCTGGAGCCATGTCTCCGTGATCCCAACTATATCATAGTCATTAATAGCTATCTGCACATTCAACTCATCCACCTTATTACGAATGCTCCTTGCATTGAGACACAAAGCCTTCAGGCTTGTTTTTACAACACTCTTACCCCTTATACAATTTTGTTGAAAAGTGGCCCTTTTTGATTTTTGCCCTGGATTTTCCGGCCTGCCACTTTTACTTTTCACCTTGCTACCTATTGCTTCTACCCTCATTTTACACCCCTCTGTCTCTACGCTCACACATTTAAGAAACCCTTTCCCTTTAACTCCA
This sequence comes from Amblyraja radiata, assembly GCF_010909765.2. Classification (NCBI taxonomy): domain Eukaryota; kingdom Metazoa; phylum Chordata; class Chondrichthyes; order Rajiformes; family Rajidae; genus Amblyraja; species Amblyraja radiata. The sequence continues at coordinate 189,234,233 of NC_045956.1, read as the reverse complement.
TCCTCCACTAGCCCATTCGACACCCCACCCCCCTTATTCAGTTATTCAGAGACACAGAGACACAGAGACACAGAGACACAGAGACACAGACACAGAAACACAGAGACATAGAGGCACAGAAACATAAAGAAATAGAGACACAGAGACACAGAGACACAGGGACATCGAAACATAGAGACACAGACACAGAGACACGGAGACACGGACGCAGAGACACACCGGCCTGGACCACCGGACACACTGGACCCTAACCGGCCCCAGATCGATACTGGCCCCCAATCACCAATTAGAGTGAACCAAATTATCAAACAATGTAAAGAAACGTACTTGGAACATTGGGATAAAGAAACCAAAAGCCAAAGCAGATTAGAATGTTACCGTTCCCTAAAAAGAGACTATAAATTGGCAGACTATCTCTCAACTGTTAGAGACATAAAGCAGAGACAGACCCTCACCAAATACAGGTTAAGTGACCACTAAGTGATCGGTGGGCGGCGCGACTTTCGTCAGCAGCGGCCTCTGCAGTCCGTCTGCGTTTTTTATTATTTTATGTCTATGTTTTAATGTAGTTTTTGTTATTTTTTGTTGGGGTATGTGTGTGGGGGGTGGGGGTGGTGTGGGGGGGAGGGGGTAACTTTTAAATCTCTCCCTGCACGGGAGACCCGACCTTTTCTTTGTCGGGTCTCCGTTGTCGTTGGGGCTGCAACGAGGAGCGGCCTCCAACAGCAAGAACGGGGGCTGTGGTGCCAACTACTCACCTCACCGTCGCGGAGCTGGCCGAGTCCAGAGCGGGTGGCGCTGTGGTGGACGCTGCTGCGACCCGACCCCCGGAGATTCGGTGGCTGCAACTGCGGGTTTGGCGGACAGTGACACCGGGAGCCCGCGGGACCCTGGAGGGAGTCCGCTTTTCGGGGCTCCCTCAACGGCGACTTCTCCCGCCCGAGTTGCGGGGTTGAAGAGCTCCTGGAGCGGGGCCTTACATCACCGCCCCGCGCGGCTTGGAATGGCTGCGGGACTGCGAGCGCACGCCGGGGGCTCTAACATCTAGAACCCGGTGTGCGACCTTGCATCACCCGGCGTGGCTTTAATGGCCACGGGACAATCGCCATCGCCCGCCGGGGGCTTTGACTTTGACTCTGACATCGGGGTGGGGGAGTGCAGTGGAGAGATAAGTTTTTTTGGCCTTCCATCACAGCAATGTGATGGATGTTTATGTAAATTATGTTGTGTCTTGGGTCTATTTGTTTGTAATGTATGGCTGCAGAAACGGCATTTCGTTTGGACCTCAAGGGGTCCAAATGACAATAAATTGAATTGTATTGTATTGTATTGTATTGTATTTGGCAGTTGAAAAAGGAAGACAGAAGAGATTCTGGCAACCAAGAGAAAACAGAATATGCGGCCACTGTTTGACAGATGAGGTTGAAACAGAGGTGCACTTCCTCCTAAAATGCAATAAATTTGACAAAACAAGGAAAGCATACTTTGACAAACTCAGTGTGGCAACCCCTGATTTTAAAGAACTAGATGATACATTAAAACTAAGAATAATCCTTGGCGAAGGAAATACGGCACATCTTGGTGCACAATACGTAACAGCATGCCATAACCTGAGAGGCGGTGAATGACCAAAGGTCAAAGGTAATTTTATTGATCACATACACCTAGGTGTGGTGAAATGCTTCTTGCCATGCAGCACATAAAGAAAGAATACAGACATAACAATAATAAAGAAATGTAAACATAAAAACATCCCCCCACAATGGTTCCCATTATGAGGGAAGTCACAGTGTCCAGTCCCCATCCCATGTCCACCCATAGTCGGGCCTATTTTAGGCCTCCACAGTTGCCCTTAAGGAGGCCCGATGTTCCAGGCCGTTCTCGCCGGATGATTGTACTCCGGCATCGGGAGAATCCTCACAGCAGCTTGGGAACCCTGGAACGGCTGCTTCTCTCACCGGAGACCGCGGCTTCCGAAGCCAACAAGGCTGCGCCGGTTGGAGCTTCACCATTGGTGATCTCATCGAGAGATCCCAGGCCCCCGATGTTTAAGTTCAGCGCCGCCGCCCACAGCTGGCCGCTCCAAAGACCCGCAGCTCCGCGATGTTTATCTCGGCGGTCTCAGCATACCGGAGTTCCAGCACGGCGACCCAGGCAAGGCATCGCCCGCTCCGCAATAGCGCTCCAGCGCTGTGCCACCGCTGAAGCCAAGGTACTTGGGCGGTCCCCTCACAAAACCCCGCTCCAGGCCCGCTGGTAGGCCGCGAGGACGGGTCGAAAATGCAGCCCGGAGAAAAGCTACCTCTCCGACCAGGTAGGAACCCTGAAAAGTAGTTTCCCCCTCCTCCCCCCCCGCACCCCCCACATAAAAAACTCCATAAACAAAACACTAAAACTCACTAAAAATAAAAATAAAAGAGTGAAAAACGAACAGCTGCAGGCTGGGCAGCCATACCACAGGACAGCGTCCCCTCCCATGCACATATGTACGCACACACTAACCGACATTAACTAACACTAAGAAATTAATACCCCTGTACTGAATTGCTAAACTTGCTATTGTGTTGTACTGCCTACAGCTGCAAGAACGTGTAGCAATCAATAAAGGGCTATTGCAAGTTTATGTACAGGGACATATCTATCCATGCACTGTATACTTGTATTTATACATGCATTTCAAATATGTATGTCATGTTTTATACTTTGGCAATATAACAATGTTTTTTTATCATGCCAATAAAGTTTTTAAATTGAAAATTAAAAATTGACACAGAGACATAGAGACATAGAGACACAGAGACACAGAGACACAGAGACACAGATACAGAGACACAGAGACACAGAGACACAGAGACATAGAGACACAGAGACGATACATGATAACGGAATAACGTTTCGTGCAAGGTAAAGCCAGTAAAGTCCCATTAAAGATCTCATTGAGATCATCTGAAAGATATCTCATTGAAACATAAAAGATTGTGATGGGCTTGGACACGCTAGTGGCAGGAAACATGTTCCCGATGTTGGGGGAGTCCAGAACCAGGAGCCACAGTTTAAGAATAAGGAGTAAGCCATTTAGAACGGAGACGAGGAAACACCTTTTCTCGTCTGAGTGGTGAGTCAGTGGAATTCTCTGCCTCAGAGGGCGGTGGAGGCAGGTTCTCTGGATGCTTTCAAGAGAGAGCGAGATAGGGTTCTTAAAAATTGCGGGGTGAGGGGATATAGGGAGAAGGCAGGAACGGGGTTCTGATTGGCGATGATCAGCCATGATCATATTGAATGGCTCGAAGGGCCAAATGGCCTACTCCTGCACCTATTGTCTATTGCCTATTGTCTAAGATAGTCCGAGTATCACCAAAGAGGTAGATAGTAGTTCAGGACTGCTCTCTGGTTGTGGTAGGATGATTCAGTTGCCTCTTAACAGCCGGGAAGAAACTCCCCCTGAATCTGGAGGTGTGCGTATTTGCATGTTTATACCTTTTGGCTGATGGGAGAGGGGAGAAGAGGGAGTGGGAGACGATTTGGAGAGAAACAGGGACTGCTAAGAGTGATATTGCACCTTCAGAATATCACCAGGAATAGGAAGAGAGTACACACAGGCGACAAAGAAAGGTATTTGGCAGACTGTTGACAGTCCTGTGCACAAACTCTTATCGGCAACAAAACATCTTATCTCTCCCCTTTCACCAAGTTTGCATTATTGACTCCATCCTGGGAAAATGAAGCTGGCTCTGAAAATCCATCCAGTTCTTTAGTCTGTGAGATTGCACTTTATCTCTGAGTGATTCCCTCTTGGCGCCTCTAGTTTGCCAACCAATTGTTGGAGCAATTTTGCTTCTGCTGAGAATTTACCTCAACTGAACCTGTTTGAGACTTCTAATTTCAATTTCCCAAACTATCCTCAACTATCATTCATTTTCACCTGATAAGGTCATCGTTCCTTCCTCCCTTTTAGTTCAGAGATACTGCGCGGAAACAGGCCCTTCGGCCCACCGAGTCCGCACCGACCAGCAATCCCCACACATTAACACTATCCGACACACACTGGGGACAATTTACATTTATACCAAAGCCAATTTACCTACAAACCTGTATGTCTTTGGAGTGTGGGAGGAAACCGATGATCTTCGAGAAAACCCACGCAGTCACGAGGAGAACGTGCAAACTCCGTACGGACAGCACCCATAGTCGGGGTCGAACCCTGGTCTCAGGCGCTGTAATGCGGCAACTCTACCGCTGCACCACCGTGCCACCCGCCAGTTCTATCCTGCTCGTTAGGGACAATTGTTAGAAGCCAATTAACCTACAAATCTGCATGTTTTAGGATTATTATGGGTGATTCGTACTTGATACTTGATTAGTATGTGTGACAGGGGTAATGGGGAGAAGGCAAGAGAATGGGGTTATGAGGGAAAGATAGATCAGCCATGATTAAATGTTGGTGCAGAATCGATGGGGCGAATGTCCTACCTATGACAAGAAACCAGAGTACCTGGAGAAAATCCATGTACAACAGGGAGAACGTACAAACGCTGTATAGACAGCACCTGTAGTCAGGATCAAACCCAGGTCTCTGGTGCTGTGAGGCAGCAATTATACCTGGGGGCCACTCTTGTAACCTGGCCCTTAACTCCAAGAAGACCAAGGAGTTCATTGTAGACTTCAGGAAGTCTAGGGGCGGCACGCACACCCCCACCCACATTAACGGGACGGAGGTGGAATGTGTTTCCAGCTTCAGGTTTCTGGGGATCAACATCTCTGATGACCTCTCTTGGACCCACAATACCTCAACTCTGGTCAAGAAGGCTCACCAGCGTCTCTTCTTCCTGAGGAGACTGAAGAAGGTCCATCTGTCTCCTCAGATTCTGGTGAACTTCTACCGCTGCACCATCAAGAGCATCCTTACCAACTGTATCACAGTATGGTATGGCAACTGCTCTGTCTCCGACCGGAAAGCACTACAGAGGGTGGTGAAAATTGCCCAACGCATCACCGGTTCCTCACTCCCCTCCCTTGAGTCTGTCCAAAGCAAGCGTTGTCTGCGAAGGGCGCTCAGTATCGTCAAGGACTGCTCTCACCCCAACCACAGATTGTTTACCCTCCTACCATCCGGGAGGCGCTACAGGTCTCTCCGTTGCCGGACCAGCAGGTCCAGGAACAGCTTCTTCCCTGCGGCTGTTACACTACTCAACACTGTACCTCGGTGACCGCCAATCACCCCCCCCCCCCCCCCCCCCCCCGGACACCCCACCCCCACCAGGAAAACAAATACTATGACTGTATGCACGTAAATAGGTTTATTTATTGCTCATATTCTATGTCGCTCTTCTAGGGAGATGCTAATTGCATTTCGTTGTCTCTGTACTGTACACTGCACAATGACAATAATGTTGAATTTGAATCTGAATCTGAATCAAACGTGGGCAGGTGGGACTAACGCAGATGGGTCGGCGTGGGCAAGTTGGGCCAAAGAGCCTGTTTCCATGCTGTATGATTCTATCGCACCAAGGTCAATAGACAATGGATAATAGGTGCAGGAGTAGGCCATTCGGTCCTTCGAGCCAGCACCGCCATTCAATGTGATCAGGGCTGATCATCCCCAATCAGTACCCCGTTCCTCACCATACCCTCTGACTCTGCTATCTTTAAGAGCTCTATCAAATGCCCTTGTCCCACTTAGGAAACCTGAACGGAAACCTCTGGAGACTTTGCGCCCCACCCAAGGTTTCCGTGCAGTTCCCGGAGGTTGCAGGTGGTGGCCGGATGTTGCAGGTAGTGGAAGCAGGTAGGGAGACTGACAAAAACCTCCAGGAACCTCCAGGGAACCGCACTGAAACCTTGGATGGGGCGTAAAGTCTCCAGAGGATTACGTTCAGGTTTCCTAAAGTGGGACAGTGGCATTAACTCTCTCTTGAAAGCATCCACTGCCTTCTGAGGCAGATAATTCCACACTCACAACTCTCTGGGTGAAAAAGGTGTTCCTCATCTCCGATCTAAATGGCTTATCCCTTATTCTTAAACTGTGGCCCCTGGTTCTGGACTCCCCCAACATCGGGAACATGTTTTCTGCCTCTAGCGTGTCCAAACACTCAATAATCTTAGGTACACAAAATTGCTGGGGAAACTCAGCGGGTGCCGCAGCATCTATGGAGCGAAGGAAATAGGCGACGTTTCGGCCCGTAACGTCGCCTATTTCCTTCGCTCCATAGATGCTGCGGCACCCGCTGAGTTTCCCCAGCAATTTTGTGTACCTTCGATATTCCAGCATCTGCAGTTCCCTTTTGAACACTCAATAATCTTATACCTTTCAATAAGAATCCCTCTCATCCTTCTAAATTCCAGTGTATACAAGCCCAGCCGCTCCATTCTATCAGCATATGACAGTCCCGCCATCCCGGGAATTAACCTGTTAAACCAACTCTGCACTCCCTCCATAGCAAGAATGTCCTTCCTCAAATTTGGAGACCAAAACTGCACATAATACTCCAGGTGTGGTCTCACTAGGGCCGTGTACAACGTCAGAAGGACCTCTTGGCTCCTATTCTCAACTCCTCTTGTTATGAGTTGTCTCTACTTTAAACCTTCTTAGGTGTAAATATCACCAGCAATTTGGCCTGGCCCAGCCATGTTGAAGCAATGACCAAGAAAGCACACCGACACATCTACTTCCTTAGAAGGCTTATGATGTTCACCATGTCTCCAAGTCCCTCACCAACAGATGCACAGTAAAAAGCATCTTATCAGGACAATTTGGGAACAGCTCCATCCAAGACCAGAGTTGCAGACGTAGCCCAGACCATCACATAAACCAACCTTCCTTCTATCGACTCCATCTACACTTCACGCTGCCTCTGCAAGACAACTCGCACCTCGTCACTCCCTCTTCTCCCCTTTCCCACCAGGCAAGAGTTACAGATGTTTCATAACGCACACCTCCATAATCAGGACCAGTTTCTTCCCAGCTGTTATCGGGCAACTGAACCGTCCTCTCATCAACTAGAGTGCAGTCCTGACCTCATATCTCCCTCACAGGAGACCTTGAACTATCTTTAATCGGATTTTGTTGGACTTTAATGTTATATCTTGCATTAAATGTTGACACATGTTGTACCTTTTATCCCCCTTCTGTGTGTGAGAAAAGGGTTAATAGGGATGGTTGATTTATACTAGAACTCTGAAAAATATAACTTAGAAAGAAATAAGCTGTCAGCATGAAACCAGATTGCTGCTTGGATAGAAAGTAACAATATACAGAACAGAGAGAAATTCTAGATCAAAAGTAACAGATAGAAAGACTTCAGCAGAAGCTTTAAAAAAAATTAGAACAAAGGGGAGAAGGACACGAGTTTACGCTCAACTACGCATGCCTAATGAGATAACATGAATATGAACACACACCCACTATGACAAGATGCCTAATTTAAATGCACATGCGATGCATGTTATGGGAGGTACCTTTGACATTGGGGGGGGGCGTTTCAGGACGTTCTCGTGGGAATGTAAGCTTTATGTTATGATTGGAAGGAGCTCAACGGGGAGGGATGAGGGTGTGACAATGGAAAAATGAAATGTATAAAAATAGAAAGCATCTCCATCCTAGTTGTGTCTCCAGAGGGCGATAGCGGAGAGGCACCCTTTTCTGCGCAGAAATGTAATCAATGAGATAAACTTGTTTCTCTGACTTTGTCTCTGAGCATTTGTGATTTTGAATCTCACATGTGCATTGTGGGCAGCTTGATTTATTCATAGTCTCTAAGTTGACTGGTCAGCACGCAAACAAAATCTTTTTGCTGTATGTCGATAATAATAATAAACTAAACCCTGGAGTATTGTGTGCAGTTTTGGTCCCCTACTTTGAGGAAGGACATTCTTGCTATTGAGGGAGTGCAGCGTAGGTTTACAAGGTTAATTCCCGGGATGGCGGGACTGTCATATGCTGAGAGAATGGAGCAGCTGGGCTTGTACACTCTGGAGTTTAGAAGGATGAGAGGGTATCTCATTGAAACATATAAGATTGTTAAGGGCTTGGACACACTAGAGGCAGGAAACATGTTCCCGATGTTGGGGGAGTCCAGAACCAGGGGCAACAGTTTAAGAATAAGGGGTAAGCCATTTAGAACGGAGACGAGGAAACACTTTATCACACAGAGATTCTCTGCCTCAGTGGAGGCCGGTTCTCTGGAAACTTTCAAGAGAGAGCTAGATAGGGCTCTTGAAGATAGCTGTGTCAGGGGATACGGGGAGAAGGCAGGAACGGGGTACTGATTGTGGATGATCAGCCACGATCACATTGAATGGCGGTGCTAGCTTGAGGGCCGTATGGCCAACTCCTGCACCTATTGTCTATTGTCTATGACTCTATACCTTGTTTGGTTTCAATGAACCTGAGCTAAACAAGATGAGAGCCCAAGGGATTTGAGGGAAGATACTAGCATGGGTAGAAGTGGCAGAATGGCAGAAAGCTAAGAGTAGGAATAGAGGGGGCTGTTTCTGATTGACTGCCGGTGACTATTGGTGTTCTGCAGGGGTCAATGTTTGGGACCGCGACACTTCCTGTTGTATATTAACAATTTGCATGATGGAATTGCTGGCTTTGTGACCAAGTTTATGGATGATCCAAAGATAAGTGGAGGGGCAAGTAGTGTAGAGAAAGCAGGAACTGAACAGAAGGGTTTGGACAAGTTGGGAGAGTGGCAGATAGAATATAGCGTGGCAAAGTGTGCAGTCATGCACTTTGGTATCCCTCTCATTGGATTATCACCTTGTCGTGGTGGAGAAGCTTGTGTGGACCTGAGATCCTGAGAGCGATGCCGTCTGGAGCTATCTATGCTCCTGGTAGGGCCACCCATGGCGGTAAGGTCGAGGGGGAGGTCTCTGACAAAGAGCAATCCAACCAAGACCTCAACGGTGGAACAGGCGGAGGACGATGGCTGACCTTAGTGGAGCGTCACGATGACTGGGAAGGCGGATGAAGGCTGCAGCAGAAAAGGGTCTCCGGTCGTCTTGGACCGCCCTTGGAAACTTGTGCAAACTCCACACAGACAGCACTCGAGGTCTGGATGGAACACAGGTTCATGGCGCTGTGAAGCTGTGGCTTTATCACCTGCACCACTTTGCTGTCACAAGTGGTCACATCGGTAGGCATGGCCAAGTTGGGCCTAAGGATCTGTTTCCGTGCAGTATGATTCTATGGCTTTTAGTACACCTTCCCCGGCCTACAATGGGCCATTGTAGGCTCCACCCTTCCTTGGTCATCTGTTGCCAGCCCTGATTTGTTCTGGACTTTTCTCGCTTCAAGTTTATTTCATCCCCCCCCCCACCCCCCCCCCCATCCCATCTCCAACTTTCAAGAGGTTCTTTCCTGAAATGTCACCTATTCCTTTTCTCCAGAGATGCTGCCTGACCCACTGAGTTACTTATGGCTATTACTTGTTACATTTTGAGTCAATAGACAATAGGTGCAGGAGTAGGCCATCTGGCCTTTCGAGTCAGCACCACCATTCAATGTGATCATGGCTGATCATCCCCAATCAGTTCCCCGTTCCTGCCTTCTCCCCAAACTAACAGCAATTATAGACCTGTTAGTTTGACTTCAGTGGTGGGCAAATTAATGGAAAAGATACTTAAAGATAATATATATAAGCATCTGGATAAACAGGGTCTGATTAGGAACAGTCAACATGGATTTGTGCCTGGAAGGTCATGTTTGACTAATCTTCTTGAATTTTTTGAAGAGGTTACTAGGGAAATTGACGAGGGTAAAGCAGTGGATGTTGTCTATATGGACTTTAGTAAGGCCTTTGACAAGGTTCCTCATGGAAGGTTGGTTAAGAAGGTTAAACTGTTGGGTATAAATGCAGGAATAGCAAGATGGATTCAGCAGTGGCTGAATGGGAGAAGCCAGAGGGTAATGGTGGATGGCTGTTTGTCGGGTTGGAGGCAGGTGACTAGTGGGGTGCCTCAGGGATCTGTGTTGGGTCCTTTGTTGTTTGTCATGTACATCAATGATCTGGATGATGGGGTGGTAAATTGGATTAGTAAGTATGCAGATGATACCAAGATAGGGGGTGTTGTGGATAATGAAGAGGATTTCCAAAGTCTACAGAGTGATTTAGGCCATTTGGAAAAATGGGCTGAAAGATGGCAGATGGAGTTTAATGCTGATAAATGTGAGGTGTTACACCTTGGCAGGACAAATCAAAATAGGACGTACATGATAAATGGTAGGGAATTGAAGAATACAGTTGAACAGAGGGATCTGGGAATAACCGTGCATAGTTCCTTGAAGGTGGAATCTCATATAGATAGGGTGGTAAAGAAAGCTTTTGGTATGCTAGCCTTTATAAATCAGAGCATTGAGTATAGAAGCTGGGATGTAATGTTAAAATTGTACAAGGCATTGGTGAGACCAAATCTGGAGTATGGTGTACAATTTTGGTCGCCCAATTATAGGAAGGATGTCAACAAAATAGAGAGAGTACAGAGGAGATTTACTAGAATGTTGCCTGGGTTTCAACAACTAAGTTACAGAGATAGGTTGAATAAGTTAGGTCTTTATTCTCTGGAGCGCAGAAGGTTAAGGGGGGACTTGATAGAGGTCTTTAAGATGATGAGAGGGATAGACAGAGTTGATGTGATCAAGCTTTTCCCTTTGAGAATAGGGAAGATTCAAACAAGAGGACATGACTTCAGAATGAAGGGACAGAAGTTTAGGGGTAACATGAGGGGGAACTTCTTTACTCAGAGAGTGGTAGCGGTGTGGAATGAGCTTCCAGTGGAAGTGGTGGCGGCAGGTTCGTTGGTATCATTTAAGAATAAATTGGATAGGCATATGGATGAGAAGGGAATGGAGGGTTATGGTATGAGTGCAGGCAGGTGGGACTAAGGGAAAAAAATTGTTCGGCGCGGACTTGTAGGGCCGAGATGGCCTGTTTCCGTGCTGTAATTGTTATATGGTTATATGGTTATATCCTTTAACTCCGCTATCATTAAGAGTTTTATCTAAATCTCTCTTGAAAGCAACCAGAGAATTGGCCTCCACCGCCTTCCGAGGCAGAGAATTCCACAGATTCACAACTCTCTGGGTGAAAATGTTTTTCCTCATCTCCTTTCTAAATGACTTACCACTTATTCTTAAACTGTGGCCCCTAGTTCTGGACTCCCCCAACATCGGGAACATGTTTTCTGCCTTTAGCGTGTCCAATCCCATTCATACCAGTTCTACTTTAACCCACTTTCTCATCCACTCCGACACATTAAGTGCAATTTACAGAGGCTCAATTATCCTCCAAACCCGCATATATTTGGAAGTGAGGAAACCAGGGGACCCGGAGGAAACCCACGGAGTCACAGGGAGAACGTGCAAACTCCACACAGACAGCACCCGAGGCCAGGATGGAACCTGAGGTTTGTGGCACTGTGAGGTAGCGGCTCTACTAGTGCATCACTGTGCTGCCAAAAATGGGTTGTTTTCAAGAGAGAGTTAGATCTATCTCTTAGGGCTAACGGAATCAAGGGATATGGGGAGAAGGCAGGAACGGGGTACTGATTGTGGATGATCAGCCATGATCACATTGAATGGCGGTGCTGGCTCGAAGGGCCGAATGGCCTCCTCCTGCCCCTATTTTCTAGGTTTCTATACTTCTATGTTAAAATGGGGAGGTGGGGCTAGATTAGATGGGGCATGTTGGTTGGCATGGGCAAGTTGGGCCAAAAGGCCTGTTTCCGTGCAGTATGACTCTACGAGTCTATGTTTAGCATCATGTTGGCACAGACATTGTGGATCTGTTCCTGTGCTGTGTTGCTCTATGTTCTATGTGATCCATACCTCAATAACAGGGCCATTAGCTCAAATGAACCAGGTTAATTCCCGGGACTGTCAGTAGGTTGAAAGAATGGAGCACCTGGGCTTGTATACAATGGAATTTAGAAGGATGAGAGGGTATCTTATTGAAACATATAAGATTATTAAGGGAATGGACACGCTAGAGGCGTTCCCGATGTTGGGGGAGTCCAGAACCAGGGGCCACAGTTTAAGAATAAGGAGTAAGCCATTTAGAAGGGAGACGAGGAAAACCTTTTCAAACAGAGAGTTGTGAATCTGTGGAATTCTCTGCCTCAGAAGGCGGTGGAGGCCGATTTGCTGGATGCTTTCAAGAGAGAGTTAGATAGGACTCTTAAAGATAGTGGAGTCACGTGATATGGGGAGAAGGCAGGAATGGGGTACTATATAAAACCATATAACCATATAACAATTACAGCACGGAAACAGGCCATCTCGACCCTTCTAGTCCGTGCCGAACACGTATTCTCCCCTAGTCGCATATACCTGCGCTCAGATTGGGGGTACTGATTGGGGATGATCAGCCATGATCATATTGAATGGCGGTGCTGGCTCGAAGGGCTGAATGGCCTCCTCCTGCACCTATTGCCTATTGTCTATTGGTTCATGTTGCTACTTATCGACACTCTTTTTTGCACTCTCATTAAATCCAGTTCCTATAACCCTCATGTGCTTGTCCAATCTTCTCCTGAAAGACAGCGCTGCTGTTTTGCCTGAAGTACACCCTGAGGTGACAGATTCCACATTCCGAACACTGTCAGATACAAGAGGTTCCTGCTGCATTTCTCAGAGGATTTATTAGTGACTGTGTTATATTCAGTTTAGTTTAGATTAGTTTAGACATACAGCGGGGAAACAGGCCCTTCGGCCCAACGAGTCCACACCAACCAGCGATCCCCACACACTAACACTATCCTACACACACTCGGGACAATTTACACTTACACCAAGCCAATTAACCTACAAACCTGCACGTCTTTGGAGTGTGGGAGGAAAACGATGATCTAGGAGAAAACCCACGCAGTTCACGGGGAGAACGTGCAAAGTCCGTACAGACAGCACCCATACTCGGGATCGAACCCGGGTATCCGGTGCTACAAGCGCTGTAAAGTGGCAACTCTACCGCTGCGCCACCATGGCCGCCCTTTATGGCTCTTAATATGACTGCAGTGGGTCCTCATTTCAGAAGCTGAAACATAGAAAATAGGTGCAGGAGTAGGCCATTCGGCCCTTCGAGCCTTCACCGCCATTCAATATGATCATGGCTGATCATCCAACTCAGTATCCTGTACCTGCCCTCCCTCCATACCCCCTGATCCCTTTAGCCACAAGGGCCACATCTAACTCCCAATTAAATATATCCAATGAACTGGCCTCAACTACTTTCTGTGGCAGAGAATTCCACAGATTCACTACTCTCGGTGTGAAAATAAAAATTCTCATCTCGGTCCTAAAAGACTTCCCCCTTATCCTTAAACTGTGACCCCTTGTTATGGACTTCCCCAACATCGGGAACAATCTTCCTGCATTTAGCCTGTCCAACCCCTTGAGAACGTAAGGCACAGTGGCGGCAATGCGCGTATGTTAATCGAAGTGAGCACTGATGATGGGGCGGCACGTGGGGCAGTGGTCGAGTTACTGCCTCACAGCACCAGAGACCCGGGTTCGATCCTGACTGCGGGTGCTGTCTAAGGTGGACTTATGAAAGTGGGATAACGTAGAACTAGTATGAATGGCCGATAGTCGCCAAAGTAAACTAAAAGACCATGAAGGAACCTGACTCCACCACAGGCACCACAGGCATTGGAAGATGGAAACACTCAGTAGGGCGGCACATTGGTGGTGCAGCGGTCGAGTTACTGCCGTATAGAGACCCAGGATCGATCCTGACTATGGGTGCTGTCTGTACGGAGTTTGTACTTTCTCCCTGTGACCTGTGTGGGTTTTCTATGGGAGTTCCAGCTTCCTCCCACACACCAAAGACGTACAGGTATGTTATGTTAATTGTTAAAACCCACATTGTGACAGGGGGAACGTGCAACCTCCACACAGACAGCACCCGAGGTCAGGATGGAACCCACGTCTCTGATGCAGGCCACAAGGTTAATTCCCGGGATGGCGGGACTGTCATATGCTGAGAGAATGGAGCAGCTGGGCTTGTACACTCTGGAGTTTAGAAGGATGAGAGGGTATCTCATTGAGACATATAAGATTGTTAAGGGCTTGGACACACAAGAGGCAGGAAACATGTTCCCGATGTTGGGGGGGTCCAGAACCAGAGGCCACATTTCAATGCCCCTGTCCCACTTAGGAAACCTGAATGGAAACCTCTGGAGACTTTGCGCTCCACCCAAGGTTTCCGTACGGTTCCCGGAGGTTGCAGGTGGTTGCCGGAGGTTGCAGGTAGTGGAAGCAGGTAGGGAGACTGACAAAAACCTCCGGGAACCACACGGAAACCTTGGGTGGGGCGCAAAGTCTCCAGAGGTTTCCGTTCAGGTTTCCTAAGTGGGACAGGGGAATAAGAATAAGGAGTAAGCCATTTAGAACAGAGACGAGGAAACACTTTTTCTCACAGAGAGTGGTGAGTCTGTAGAATTCTCTGCCTCAGAGGGCGGTGGAGGCAGGTTCTCTGGTGCTTTCAAGAGAGAGCTAGATAGGACTTAAAAATAGCAGAGTCAGGGGATATGGGGAGAAGGCAGGAACGGGGTACTGATTGGGGATGATCAGCCATGATCACATTGAATGGCGGTGCTGGCTCGAAGGGCCAAATGGCCTACTCCTGCACCCATTATCAGTTGTCTATTGTCTGTTGTCAAATGGAGGGAAATAGATATAGCTTATATGGACCATGGATGAGTTGGGCCGAAGGGCTTATTTAGTTTAGTTGAGTGTCGAGATACAGCGTAGAAACAGGCCCTTCGGCCCACCGAGTCCGCACCGACCATCAATCAGCTAGTACAATAATTCTATTTTATCCCACTTTCACATCCTACATACTAGGGGCAATTTACAAAGGGCCAATTAACCCACAAACCTGCACGTCTTTGGAATATGGGAAGAAATAAAATCATAGCAGTAAAATTAAATTAAATTGTTTTGTGTATAAAATCATGAGAAGAGTTGATAGGGTGTATGCGCAGACTCTCTTGCCCAGAGTGGGCGTATCGTGAACCAGAGGGCATAGGTTTAAGGTGAAACATAGAAACATAGAAATTAGGTGCAGGAGTAGGCCATTCGGCCCTTCGAGCCTGCACCGCCATTCAATATGATCATGGCTGATCATCCAACTCAGTATCCCGTACCTGCCTTCTCCCCATACCCTCTGATCCCCTTAGCCACAAGGTCCACATCTAACTCCCTCTTAAATATAGCCAATGAACTGGCCTCGACTACCCTCTGTGGCAGGGAGTTCCAGAGATTCACCACTCTCTGTGTGAAAAAAGTTCTTCTCATCTCGGTTTTAAAGGATTTCCCCCTTATCCTTAAGCTGTGACGCCTTGTACTGGACTTCCCCAACATCGGGAGCAATCTTCCTGCATCTAACCTGTCCAACCCCGTAAGAATTTTGTAAGTTTCTATAAGATCCCCTCTCAATCTCCTAAATTCTAGAGAGTATAAACCAAGTCTATCCAGTCTTTCTTCATAAGACAGTCCTGACATCCCAGGAATCAGTCTGGTGAACCTTCTCTGCACTCCCTCTATGGCAATAATGTCCTTCCTCAGATTTGGAGACCAAAACTGTACGCAATACTCCAGGTGTGATCTCACCAAGACCCTGTACAACTGCAGTAGAACCTCCCTGCTCCTATACTCAAATCCTTTTGCTATGAAAGCTAACATACCATTCGCTTTCTTCACTGCCTGCTGCACCTGCATGCCCACTTTCAATGACTGGTGTACCATGACACCCAGGTCTCGCTGCATCTCCCCTTTTCCTAGTCGGCCACCATTTAGATAATAGTCTGCTTTCCTGTTTTTGCCACCAAAATGGATAACCTCACATTTATCCACATTATACTGCATCTGCCAAACATTTGCCCACTCACCCAGCCTATCCAAGTCACCCTGCAGTCTCCTAGCATCCTCCTCACAGCTAACACTGCCCCCCCAGCTTCGTGTCATCCGCAAACTTGGAGATATTGCCTTCAATTCCCTCATCCAGATCATTAATATATATTGTAAATAGCTGGGGTCCCAGCACTGAGCCTTGCGGTACCCCACTAGTCACTGCCTGCCATTGTGAAAAGGACCCGTTTACTCCTACTCTTTGCTTCCTGTTTGCCAGCCAGTTCTCTATCCACATCAATACTGAACCCCCAATGCCGTGTGCTTTAAGTTTGTAAACTAATCTCTTATGTGGGACCTTGTCGAAAGCCTTCTGGAAGTCCAGATACACCACATCCACTGGTTCTCCCCTATCCACGCTACTAGTTACATCCTCGAAAAATTCTATAAGATTCGTCAGACATGATTTACCTTTTGTAAATCCATGCTGACTTTGTCCAATGATTTCACCACTTTCCAAATGTGCTGCTATCCCATCTTTAATAACTGACTCTAGCAGTTTCCCCACTACCGATGTTAGACTAACTGGTCTGTAATTCCCCGTTTTCTCTCTCCCTCCCTTCTTAAAAAGTGGGGTTACGTTTGCTACCCGCCAATCCTCAGGAACTACTCCAGAATCTAAAGAGTTTTGAAAGATTATTACTAATGCATCCACTATTTCTGGAGCTACTTCCTTAAGTACTCTGGGATGCAGCCTATCTGGCCCTGGGGATTTATCGGCCTTTAATCCATTTAATTTACCCAACACCACTTCCCGGCTAACCTGGATTTCACTCAATTCCTCCAACTCCTTTGACCCGCGGTCCCCTGCTATTTCCGGCAGATTATTTATGTCTTCCTTAGTGAAGACGGAACCAAAGTAGTTATTCAATTGGTCCGCCATATCCTTGTTCCCCATGATCAACTCACCCGTTTCTGACTGCAAGGGACCTACATTTGTTTTAACTAATCTCTTTCTTTTC
Source organism: Amblyraja radiata (assembly GCF_010909765.2). Taxonomy (NCBI): domain Eukaryota; kingdom Metazoa; phylum Chordata; class Chondrichthyes; order Rajiformes; family Rajidae; genus Amblyraja; species Amblyraja radiata. Next base: position 189,217,364 of record NC_045956.1, on the reverse strand, counting down.
ACATATCTATAAAAACTTTTGCAGTCAGTTTTTATGTTCCCTGACAGTTTTCTTTCATAATCTATTTTTCCTTTCCTAATTAAGCCCTTTGTCCTCCTCTGCTGGTCTCTGAATTTCTCCCAGTCCTCCGGTATGCTGCTTTTTCTGGCTCATTTATACGCATCATCCTTCGCTTTGATACTATCCCTGATTTCCCTTGTTATCCACGGATGCACTACCTTCCCTGGTTTATTCTTTTGCCAAACTGGGATGAACAATTTTTGTAGTTCATCCATGCAGTCTTTAAATGTCTTCCATTGCATATCCACCGTCAACCCTTTTAGAATTAATTGCCAGTCAATCTTGGCCAATTCACGTCTCATACCCTCAAAGTTACCTTTCTTTAAATTCAGAACCATTGTTTCTGAATTAACAATGTCACTCTCCATCCTAATGAAGAACTCAACCATATTATGGTCACTCTTGCCCAAGGGGGCACGTACAACAAGACTGCTAACTAACCCTTCCTCATTACTCAATACCCAGTCTAAAATAGCCTGCTCTCTCGTTGGTTCCTCTACATGTTGATTTAGATAACTATCCCGCATACATTCCAAAAAATCCTCTTCCTCAGCACCCCTGCCAATTTGATTCACCCAATCTATATGTAGATTGAAGTCACCCATTATAACGGTTTTGCCTTTGTCGCACGCATTTCTAATTTCCTGTTTGATACCATCTCCAACTTCACTACTACTGTTAGGTGGCCTGTACACAACACCCACCAGCGTTTTCTGCCCCTTAGTGTTTCGCAGCTCTACCCATACCGATTCCACATCCTGCAAACTAATGTCCTTCCTTTCCATTGCGTTAATCTCCTCTCTAATCAGCAACGCTACCCCACCTCCTTTTCCTTTCTCTCTATCCCTCCTGAATATTGAATATCCCTGGATGTTCAGCTCCCAGCCTTGGTCACCCTGGAGCCATGTCTCCGTGATCCCAACTATATCATAGTCATTAATAGCTATCTGCACATTCAACTCATCCACCTTATTACGAATGCTCCTTGCATTGAGACACAAAGCCTTCAGGCTTGTTTTTACAACACTCTTACCCCTTATACAATTTTGTTGAAAAGTGGCCCTTTTTGATTTTTGCCCTGGATTTTCCGGCCTGCCACTTTTACTTTTCACCTTGCTACCTATTGCTTCTACCCTCATTTTACACCCCTCTGTCTCTACGCTCACACATTTAAGAAACCCTTTCCCTTTAACTCCATCCTCCACTAGCCCATTTGACACCCCACCCCCCTTATTCAGTTTAAAACCACCCGTGTAGCAGTGGCAAACCTGCCTGCCAGAATGCTGGTCCCACACCTGTTAAGATGCAATCCGTCCCTTTTGTACAGTTCCCCCTTACCCCAAAACAGTTCCCAGTGATCTAAGAATCTAAATCCCTGCCCCGTGCACCAGTTCCTCAGCCACACGTTCAGGTCCCGTATCTCCCTGTTCCTGCTCTCGCCAGCACGAGGAACTGGAAGCAAACCGGAGATAACAACCCTGGAGGTCCTGCTTTTCAGCATTTTTCCGAGCTCTCTAAAGTCACGCTGCAGAATATTCATCCCCTTCTTTCCGACATCGTTTGTGCCGACATGCACTACCACTCTTCACCTTCGCCCTTGAGGATTTTCTGCACTCTGTCCGTGACATCCTGGATCCTGGCACCAGGAAGGCAGCACACCATCCTCGCATCCCGTCTGTTGCCGCAGAAACCCCTGTCCGTACCTCTCACAATGGAGTCTCCTACTACAATGGCGTTGCCTGCCTTAGGCCTTTTTGGTTTTGGCTCAACAGCCCTATTCGCATCACAAGCCATGAAGGGGAAAGATTTGATAGGAATCTGAGGGGTAACCTTTTCATACAAAGGGTGGTGGGGTGTGTGGAACGAGCTGCCGGAGGAGGTAATTCAGGCAGGTACTATGGGAGCTTTTCAGGAAATTTGGACCGGCACATGGATAGGACAGGTTTAGAGGGATACGGGCCAAACGCAGTCAGGTGGGACGAGTGTAGATGGGGCAGGTTGGTCGATGTGGGCGAGTTGGGCCGAAGGGCCTGTTTCCACACTGTCGGACTCTATGAAAGCGGAGCGCCTGGAGGAAACCCACCCGTTCACAGGGAGAACGTACTAACTCCATACAGACAGCACCCGTAGTCAGGATCAAACTGGCGTCTCTGGCGCTGTGAGGCAGCAACTCTACCGCTGCGCCACCGTGCTACGTTTTGCAGTGTGCTCCATGCTACGTGACTCTGACTATTTAGAAACATAGAAAATACGTGCAGGAGGAGGCCATTTGGCCCTTATAGACAGCACCGCCATTCATGGTGATCATGGCTGATCGTCCCCAATCAATAACCCGTTCCTGCTTTCTCCCCATATCCCTTGACTCTACTAGCCCCTAGAGCTCTATCTAACTCTCTCTTAAATCCATCCAGTGACTTGGCCACCACTGCCCTCTGTGGTAGGGAATTCCACAAATTCACAACTCTCTGGATGAAAACGTTTTTCTCACCTCAGTCTTAAATGACCTCCCCTTTATTCTAAGACTGTGGCCCCTGGTTCTGGACTCGCCCAACATTGGGAACATTTTTCCTGTATCTAGCTTGACCAGTCCTTTTATAATTTTATATGTTTCTATAAGACATCCCCTCATCCTTCTAAACTCCAGTGAATACAAGCCTAGTCTTTTCAATCTTTCCTCATGTGAGAGTCCCGCCATCCCCGGGCTTGCAGCCGGCACATGGTGGAGGCACTGGCTCCAGCTGGGCTCTCTGGGGGAATCGCTGATCTGCGCGCACCCAACTCCCAGTATAGTCCCTGGTGGACTCTTCAGAGGTGATGTCAGATAAGGAAACAGGAGGAGTGAAATGCAGAGCCAGAGAGGTATATAAATGGAAAAGGACAGGGGTGAAAGGGGGGGGGGGGATAAAGGTGAGATGATCCCGAGTCCCTCATTTCCCTTTTATCCCACTCATTCCCCTCCCCTCCAACCCGTTTCACCTATATCCCTCTCTCATCACCTGTCCTTCCCTCCACAGATTCTGCCTCACCCAATGAGTTATTCCTACATTTGGTGCTTTGAACTTCAATTTTAGGCTTCGATCTTTCTGATGAGGTTTCTGCCCGATTTGAGTATAGGAGCAGGGAGGTTCTACTGCAGTTGTACAGGGTCTTGATGAGACCACACTTGGAGTATTGCGTACAATTTTGGTCTCCTTATCTGAAAAAATACATTCTTGCCATGGAGGCAGTACAGAGAAGGTTCACCAGACTGATTCCTGGGATGGCAGGACTTTCATATGAAGAAAGACTGGATAGACTCGGCTTGTACACGCTAGAATTTAGAAGATTGAGGGGAGATCTTATAAAAACTTACAAAATTCTTAAGGGGTTGCAGATGCAGGCTAGATGCAGGAAGATTGTTCCCGATGTTGGGGAAGTCCAGAACAAGGGTTCACAGTTTAAGGATAAGGGGGAAATCTTTTAGGACCGAGATGAGAAAAACATTTTTCACACAGAGAGTGGTGAATCTGTGGAACTCTGTGCCACAGAAGGTAGTTGAGGCAGTTCATTGCCTATATTTAAGAGGGAGTTAGATGTGGCCCTTGTGGCTAAAGGGATCAGGGGGTATGGAGAGAAGGCAGGTACAGGATACTGAGTTGGATGATCAGCCATGATCATATTGAATGGCGGTGCAGGCTCAAAGGGCCGAATGGCCTACTGCACCTATTTTCTATGTTTCTATGTTTCTGTTTCTATCTTTGAACCAAATCACTAATGACATCTTTAATCCTGTGACATGGTGATCTACCCCACCTCAGTGTTCACAGGCTGCCTACAGCTTATGAAATGAGATTTCCCTTCAATGTCTCTCCTGGTTGTCTGAGAGAATGGAGCAGCTCGGCTTGTACACTCTGGAGTTTAGAGGGATGAGAGGGGATCTTATTGAAACATATAAGATTGAAACATATAAGATTGTTGAGGGTTTGGACATGCTAGAGGCAGGAAACATGTTCCCGATGTTGGGGGAGTCCAGAACCAGGGGCCACAGTCTTAGAATAAAGGGGAGGTCATTTAACACTGAGGTGAGAAAAAAATTTTCACCCAGAGAGTTGTGAATTTGTGGAATTCCCTGCCACAGAGGGCAGTGGAGGCCAAGTCACTGGATGGATTTAAGAGAGAGTTAGATAGAGCTCTAGGGGCTAGTGGAGTCAAGGGATATGGGGAGAAGGCAGGCACGGGTTATTGATTGGGGACAATCAGCCATGATCACAATGAATGGTGGTGTTGGCTCGAAGGGCCAAATGGCCTCCTCCTGCACCTATTGTCTATTGTCTATTGTCCACTTTGGTAGGACCACATTCTCCTCAATCCATTCCTTCTCTGAAAGTCATAGCCACATCTTTTCTTCTTCTATCCACATCTTTTATCTTAGACACTTTTATCTTGGATTAAGAAGCAGCGGTGGAGTTGCTGCCTTACAGCGACCGAGACCAGGCGCTCTGTACAGTTTGTACAGTCTTCCTGTGACCTCATGAGTTTCCTCCGGGTGCTCCGGTTTCCTCCCACACGCTCCTCCCAATTTGTAGGTTAATTGGCTTTGATAAAATGTATAAATTGTCCCTATTTATACAATTAGGGGGATTGTATTAGGGACATTATACAATCCCTATAATGTATAGGGATTGTACATCCATATACATTATATAGGGATAGTGTATATCCCTATCGATATACACTATATCCCTATAGTGTATAGGGGGATCGCTGGTCAGTGCGAACTCAGTGGGCTGAAGGGCCTGTTTCCATGCTGCATTTCTAAAGTCCAAAGTCTAAACCAGGAACTGCAGGTGCAGGTTTACAAAAAAAGGATATCAAGTGCTGGAGTAGCCCAGCAGATGAGGCAGCACCTCTGGAGTACATGTATACACGTTATAGAATCAAGGTTTTGCATATTCTGCTGTGCTGCTGCAAGTAAGAATTTCATTGTTCTATCTGGGATATATGGCAATAAAACACTCTTGACTCTAATTTTAGCTCATCAATGTATTTGTGCAGTACATAGAATTCTTAATGAATTATTCATTTGAGCATTTGAAGTCCATCCTCATAATTGGCTCCTCAAAATTGGATCCTCAATTCAATGACATTTTGAAATCTAAAAAGCAGTTTTATCCTTCCCATTAAAACTCTATGATTTTGTTGGTTAACCTTGATTGATGGCGACAAGTTTTGTTTTGAATTTCTTCCATTTGTTTTAATTAAGTTCTTTTTTGAGTTCATTAAATCTGTAAAGCTGACAATTCTTTATTTTTTACCTACGGCCCACAAATATAGACAATAGACAATGGGTGCAGGAGTAGGCCATTCGGCCCTTCTAGCCAGCACCGCCATTCAATGTGATCATGGCTGATCATCCACAATCAGTACCCCACAGACTCAGCACTCTCTGTGAGAAAAAGTGTTTCCTCATCTCCGTTCTAAATGGCTTAACCCTTATTCTTAAAAAGTGGCCCCTGGTTCTGTACTCCCCCAACATCGGGAACATGTTTCCTACCTCTAGCATGTCCAAACCCTTAACAATCTTATGTTTCAATAACATCCCTTCTCATCGTTCTAAACTCCAGAGTATACAAGCCCAGCCACTCCATTCTCTCAGCATATGAAAGTCCCACAACCCCAGGATATAACCTTGTAAACATACGCTGCACTCCCTCAATAGCAATAATGTCCTTCCTCAAATTAGGGGACCAAAACTGCACACCATACTCCAGGCGTGGTCTCACCAGGGCCCAAAATGTGCTAAATATATAATGTGGCCCTCATGCTGAAAAGTTTGAATGCCCCTGTTCTATCCATTAGTTGGAGAAACCACTGTAGAGTTGCTGCCTCACAGCACCAAAGAATCTGGGTTTGTTCCTGACTTCAGATGCTGTCTGTACGGAGTTTATACGTGACCGCTTGTGTTTTCTCCGGGTGATCTGGATTCCTCCCACATGCCAAAGACGTGTGGATTTTTAGGTTAATTGGCTTCTGCAAATTGTCCCTAGTGTGTAGGATGGAACGTGGGGTGTTCGCTGGTCGGTGCGAAGGGTTATCTGACAGGCTGCCATCCTGAAACATCATCTATCCATGTTCTCTGAAGGTGCAGTCTGACCCGCTGTGCTACTTCAGTATTCTTGTCTCAGTTGCTCTACATCGGTGAGACCAAGCGCAGGCTTGGCGATCGTTTCGCCCAACACCTCCGCTCAGTTCGCAATAACCAACCTGATCTCCCGGTGTCTCAGCAATTCAACTCCCCCTCCCATTCCCAATCCAACCTTTCTGTCCCGGGCCTCCTCCATGGCCAGAGTGAGTCCCACCGCAAATTGGAGGAGCAGCACCTCATATTTCACTTGGGTAGTTTACACCCCAGCGGTATGAACATTGACTTCTCCAATTTCAGGTAGTCCTTGCTTTCTCCATCTTTCCCCTCCCCTTCCCAGCTCTCCCACAGCCACTGTCTCCGCCTCTTCCTTTCCTCTACCCCCCCCCCCACCCCCCCCCCCCCCCCCCCACCCCCACATCAGTCTGAAGAAGGGTCTCGACCTGAAACGTCACCTATTCCATCGCTCCGTAGATGCTGCCTCACCCGCAGAGATTCTCCAGCATTCTTGTCTACCTTCAGTATTCTGTACATTCTTTTGTAGGCCAGCACCTGCAGTTCCTGTATCTATATCGCTTACCTCAGTAAGACCGGATCAAAGGACGTTGCAACGTCTTGAAGAATCATTGGCAAGTACTTGAGGGAAGCTCCCTGGAATGGGAAGAGACAGGGAATCCGATGTTAATGAGATATCAGGACCTTGTGCTGATCAATACATGCATTCAACATAGAAACATAGAAAATAGCTGCAGGAGTAGGCCATTCGGCCCTTTGAGCCAGCACCACCACTGAATATGATCATGGCTGATCATCCACAATCAAATCTGTCTGAAGAAGGGTTTCGGCCCGAAACGTTGCCTATTTCCATCGCTCCATAGTTGCTGCTGCACCCGCTGAGTTTCTCCAGCATTTTACCATCCACAATCATATTCCCTGACTTTATCTTTAGGAACCCTATCTTTAAGAACCCTATCTAATTCTCTCTTGAAAGCATCCTGTGAATCGGCCTCCACTGCCTTCTGTGGCAGAGAATTCCACAGATTCACAACTCGCTGGGTGAAAACGTTTTTCCTCATCTCAGTCCTAAATGGCCTACCCCTTAATCTTAAACAGTGACCCCCTGGTTCTGGACTCCCCCAACATCGGGAATATTTTCCTGCATCTAGCCTGTCCAATCCCTTAATAATCTTATATGTTTCTATAAGATCCACTCTCATCCTTCTAAATTACTGTGAATACAAGCCCAGTTGACCCATTCCTTCATCATATGTCGGTCGGGACCGTCATCCCGGGAATTAACCTGGTGAACCGACGCTGCACTCCCTCAATGGCTAGAATGTCCTTCCTCAGATTAGGAGACCAAAACCGCACACAATATTCCAGGTGTGGTTTCACCAGGGCCCTGTACAACTGCTGTAGGACATCCTTGCTCCTATACTCAAATCCTCTTGCTATGACATAGGACACCATTGGGCCCATCAGGTCTATGCTGGCTCCCTGGGCAGTAATCTAATTGGTCTGATGCCTCCGCACTTATTGTCTCTTACACATATCTTATGCTCTCAAGTAATTATGTCTCCATATTATTCTATTGTTCACCACGTCAGAGATGCAAGAATACTGGCACAAAAGTAGAAAGTCTTTTATCGGGATAAATCGCAGCACGGTTTGGGAACAGCTCCATCCAAAACCGCAAGAAATTGCAGAGAATTGTGGACGCATCCCAGACCATCACACAAAAAACAATCTCCCTTCCATTGACTCCATCTACAAGGCCACCAGCATTATCAAGCACCAGTCTCACCCTGGTCACTTCCTCCTTCTCCACTCTCCCATCGGGCAAGAGCTATAGAAGTGTGAAAACGCACACCTCCAGACAATAGACAATAGGTGCAGGAGTAGGCCATTCGGCCCTTCGAGCCAGCGCCGCCATTCAATGTGATCATGGCTGATCATCCCCAATCAGTACCCCGTTCCTGCCTTCTCCCCATATCCCATGACTCCGCTATTTTGAAGAGCCCTATCTAGCTCTCTCTTGAAAGCATCCAGAGAACCTGCCTCCACCGCCCTCTGAGGCAGAGAATTCCACAAACTCACCACTCTGTGAGAAAAAGTGTTCCCTCGTCTCTAACGTTCTAAATGGCTTACTCCTTATTCTTAAACTGTGGCCCCCTGGTTCTGGACTCCCCGAACATCGGGAACATGTTTCCTGCCTCTAGCATGTCCAAGCCCTTAACAATCTTATATGTTTCAATGAGATACCCTCTCATCCTTCTAAACTCCAGAGTGTACAAGCCCAACTGCTTCATTCTCTCAGCATAAGACAGTCCCGCCATCCCAGGAATTAATCTTGAAAACCTACGCCGCACACCCTCAATAGCAAGAATGTCCTTCCTCAAATTAGGGGACCAAAACTGCACACAATACTCCAGGTGTGGTCTCACTAGGGCTCTGTTCAACTGCAGAAGGTCCAGATACAGGTTCTTCCCAGTTGTTATGAGGCAACAGAACCATCCTACGAACAACTAGAGAGCTGTCCTGAGCTTCTATCTAACAGGAGATCCTCGGACTATCTTTAATCGGACTTGACTGGACTTCATCTTGCACTAAACGTTATTCATTTTATCCTATACTAGACCAAGTGCAGACCCGTTGGGTCTGTTCCCCCAATGTGCGGTTGTGGGGGGGGAGGCGGCATGCAGCGTCACACACACACTAACTATCCCCCCCCCCCCGCACTCATGCTAATTACCCCCCTTGATATTATATGAATATTATTAATTTGCTCCTTTTACCCCATAACCACCCTATCTACTGACGCATAGCCCCCAACGCAGTCACATCTATAGGGGGGGGGGGGGGGGGTAGAGAGTGAGGGCAGAGAGAGAAGGGGCAGAGACAGAAAGAGAGACAGAGACACAGAGAGATGGGCAAGAGGGAGGGGAGGGGGGGGGGGGAGAGGAGGAGAAGAGGGAGGGTGGGTGAGGGGGGAAAGGTGGGGGAGGAGGGGAGGAGAGAGAGAGGGTGAGATTGATGGGGAGAGAGAGGGGGTGCTGAGAGGGGGGTGAGTGGGAGAGGTGGGGAGCAGGGAGGGAGGGGGAGGGTGGAGGGAAGAGGGTAGGTGGTGTGTAGGGGAGGGGGTTTAGGGGAGCGAGGGAGGGTGGGGGAGGGGGAGGAGGGGAGAGAGAGAGAGGGGGGGAGAGGGGGAGGAGGGAGGAGAGAGGGGGAGGAGAGAGGGGGAGGGGGGTGATAGTAGCAATGTTACAAAATTTTGAGATTTTAAAAATCAAGTCTGTAATTTATCCCATCAGATAAAGCATAAAAAGAAGTTTAATTTGACACCTAATTCACTTTCATATCTCAAGTATTTAAAAAGTTATGGCCATTTTCATACTGGGAAATGAGCATCTTGTTCCCTATTGATTTTCTATGGACATAACAAAAAAGCTGTGATCGTGAACAGTCAAAAGCCCATAACATTCTTAAAAATTAAGAGAACTGAATGAAATTTTCAGTTATCATAGATTGAAGCATTCTGAAACAAATATAAAATAATCTTACTTGGATGACCTGAAATTAAAGCATATAATTAGTTAGTTACCTAATTGTAGCTAATTTCAGACTTCAATTACTAGATCTAAACATCTATCCATTTCTTAATAAATGATTAACATTTTTAAATAGCCTAAATGTCCAAATAATATTCACAAATAATTCACAATAAAACATGATTTTTAAATCTCATTTACATTAATTTATAGGCCAAATGGAAGGAATTTAGTGTTTAATTGCTGCAAATTAAAGTCCATTTTAAATCAGCTTTCCAGTGGGTCCCTGTGGAACGCGCTGGTTTAGAACGTTCAAATACTGCGGGATATAATGGGGCCAAATTGAGCTACTCGCAATATTAAACTTTGTATAAAGGGTTCTTTAAAAGCCCTTTTTAATGTAAAAATATACAACCTAACTTCTGTGGTTTGCTTTATGGGACCCTGCGGTTGCTGGCTGTCGCGGGTTTAAAGATTGATTTTTAAACTACTATAACTATTATTCAAGGCCTTTAAAACTAATAATAGCTTTTGCGACGGGGTCTTCCAGCGATTTTTCGTTAATAATTAACTAGGCTGAACATTTTCGATTGGAACAGCTTAGAGAAAATCGCGTTTTAAACCCGCCCCCTCTAAACGGCGCCAAAATCGCGCACACCCTCAGCAGCAGATCTTCAACGACGCTTCAGGTAGGCTTTGCAACATACCTAGTGATAGGGGGGAGAAGGCGAGAGAGAGGGTGTGCTGAGCGGGGGGTGAGGTGAGGGGAGGGGGAGAGGTGGAGGGAAGGGGGTAGGGGTGTGTGGAGGGGAGGGGGGTTTAGGGGAGGGACGGTGGGGTAGGGGATGGATGGGAGGAGGGGGAGAAAAAGGGGGGAGAGGAGAGGGGGGAGAGGAGAGGGGGGGAGAGGAGAGCGGGGAGAGGAGGGGGGGAGAGGAGGGGGGGAGGGGGGGAGAGGAGAGGGGGGTAGAGGAGAGGGGGGTTGAGGAGAGGGGGGAGAGGAGAGGGGGTGAGAGAGGAGAGGGGGGGATGGGGAGAAAGAGGAGGGGATGGGGAGAAAGAGGAGGGGAGAGAGAGAGAGAAAGGGAGAGAGACAGGGGGGAGAGAAAGAGAGAGGGATAGGGAGAGAGAGAGGTGGGGAGAGAGAGGAGGGGAAAGAGAGAGAGAGAGTGCCTTTTTACTTGAACCCAAACCCCCCAAACAACCATTTGCAGGCAGTGCTTTTTTACTTCAAACTAACCATATTTTCATTTTCAAACCACATTAAGGGTACTCACAGTTGTGTAGACATTTGTTCAGTGCCATTCAGAGCTCAGAGTGGCCTCCATCTTGCAGAGACTGATTGAGGCACACCACTTCTTGGTTTTATAGTCCCTCCCCCTCCCTCCAGCAGGGGCAGCAGAAAGAATGGTGATTTTTTTTAAACATTAATTTCTCTCTGATTTTTCATCGATGGGAAAAATACACTGGTCCAGGAAGGCAGTTGTGGGCTCTGATCGAGGTGGCCAAATCTGACGGCCGTAGGTGGCGGCGTTCTCTCGGAAATTGCAGCACAGTGGGCCAAATGCGGTCAAGATCAGACTTTTAGTAATATAGACGTATATTGTGGATAGCTCGATTGTAATCATGTATTGTCTTTCCACTAACTGGATAACATGCACCAAAAAGTTCATGTTCATAAGTGGTAGGAGAAGAATTAGGCCATTCGGCCCATCCAGTCTACTCCACCATTCAATCATGGCTGATCTATCTTTCACTCTTAACCCCATTCTCTCGTCTTCTTCCCATAACCCCTGACACTCGTACCAATCAAGAATCTGTGCAGGAAGGAACTGCAGATGCTGGTTTAAACCAAATATAGACACAAAACGCCAGAGTAACTCAGTGGGAGAGGCAGCATCTCTGGAGAGAAGGAATCATTTCAGACATGAATCTGTCCACTTCTGCCTTAATAATATCCAATGACTTGGCCTCCACAGCCTTGTGTGGCAATGAATTCCACAGTTTTTCACTTTTCTCTGCTTATCACTACAGCTCGGTACACGTGACAATAAACCAGGACTCTATGAGCATTTCCCTTGCAACCGCAAGAGATGCTACACGTGTCGCTTTACCACCCCCGTCGACTCCATTCAAGGACCCAAGCAGACGTTCCAGGTGCGACAGAGGTTCACCCGCATCTCCTCCAAGCTCATCTATTGCATCCGCTGCTCTAGATGTCAGCTGATCTACATCGGTGAGACCAAGCATAGGCTTGGCGATCGTTTCGCCGAACACCTCAGCTCAGTCCGCATTTACCAACCTGACCTCCCGGTGGCTCAGCACTTCAACTCCCCCTTCCATTCCGAATCCGACCTTTCTGTCCTGGGCCTCCTCCATGGCCAGAGTGAGCACCACCGTAAATTGGAGGAGCAGCACCTCATATTCCGCTTGGGCAGCCTACACCCTAGCGGCATGAACATTGACTTCTCCCAGTTCCGGTAGCCCGTGCTGTCTCCTCCCCTTCCCAGCTCCCCTTCTCAACCCTCTGGCTCCTCCTCTTCATTTCTTCTTCCCCCCGCGCCCCCCCCCCCCCCCCACCTTGCATCAGTCTGAAGAAGGGTTTCGGCCCGAAACGTTGCCTATTTCCTTCGCTCTATAGATGCTGCCGCACCCGCTGAGTTTCTCCAGCATTTTTGTCTACCCTCTATGAGCATATCCATGGACAAGTGTCCCCAGATTCCAACTCTGCTTCTTCCTCGTGTTTACTTACCTGCATCAGCAACGTGTTGCCTTCCAGTGATGACTTCATCAGGACGTTGAATTTCTCCAGTAGTATTCGCACCGAATCTTCATACTCCTTCTTCTCCTTGCCCTCATAGAGCCTGAAACAAGGCAGCAGTTGGTCAACCGTGTCCTAACCCCTGCCTCTGTCATTACTGACAATCACAACCTTTCATCCCCATGATGGAAATATCAAACAATAGACAACAGACAGTAGGTGCAGGAGTAGGCCATTTGGCCCTTTGAGTCAGCACCGCCATTCAATGTGATCATGGCTGATCATCCACAATCAGTACCCTGTTCCTGTCTCCTCTCCATATCCCCTGACTCTGCTATCTTTAAGAGCTCTATCTAACTCTCTCTTGAAAGCATCCAGATAATTATGAATTCCACAGACTCACAACTCTCTGGGTGAAAAAATGTTTCCTCATCTCTGTTCTAAATGGCCTACCCCTTATTCTGAAACTGTGGCCCCTGGTTCTGGACTCCCCCAACATTGGGAACATGGTTCCTGCCCATAGTGTGTCCAATCCCTTAATAATCTTATATATTACAATAAGATCCCCTCTCATGGGGTTGTGATGGAAAAATAGATCAACCATGATTAAATGGTGGAGTAGACTCGATGGGCCAAATGGCCTAATTCTGCTCCTATGACATGAAATTATGAACTTTATGTGCACTGTGAACAGCTGGATTGTTTTTCATGTCTAGTATTTTTTTAATCACAATGTATTGTAGAATCATAGAGTCTTACAGCATGGAAACAGGCCCTTTGGCCCAACATGCCCACACCAGCCAACATGTCCCACCTACACTAGCCCCACTTGCCTGCATTTGGCCCATATCCATCCAAACCTGTCCTATCCATGAACCCATCTGAATGTTTATTAAATGTTGAGATGGTACCAGCCTCAACTACCTCCTCCTGCAGCTTAGAAACATAGAAAATAGGTGCAGGAGAAGGCTATTCGTCCCTTTGAGCCAGAACCGCCATTCATTGTGATCATGGCTGATCGTCCCCTATCAATAGCCCGTGCCTGCCTTCTCCCCATATCCCTTAACTCCACTAGCCCCTAGAGCTCTAACTAACTATCTCTTCAATCCATCCAGTGACTTGGCCTCCACTGCCCTCTGTGGCAGGGAATTCCATAAATTCACAACTCTCTGGGTGAAAACGTTTTTTCTCACCTCAGTCTTAAATGACCTCCCCTTTATTCTAAGACTATGGCCCCTGGTTCTGGACTCGCCCAACAGGAGTTTAGATCACCCTGACACAGGAGTTTCCATCACCCCGACACAGGAGTTTCCATCACCCCGACACAGGAGTTTCCATCACCCCGACACAGGAGTTTCCATCACCCCGACACAGGAGTTTCCATCACCCCGACACAGGAGTTTCCATCACCCCGACACAGGAGTTTCCATCACCCCGACACAGGAGTTTCCATCACCCCGACACAGGAGCTGCGATCAGCCTGACATGGGAGCTTCGATCACCTCAACGCGGTGGTTACGATCGCCCGACTGCGGATGGTTCGACTGCCCCGACCGCGGGAGAATAAAAGAGGAAGAAGTTTGGACTTTATTGCCTTCTATCACAGTGAGGAGCGTGGGGAATCCGCTGTGGTGGATGTTTATGTTAACTTTTATGTAGTTGTTGCTTTTTGTTTTAGTATGGCAATTTGAATTTCACTGAACCTTAATTGGTACATGTGAAAATAAACTGACCTTGAAACCTTGAATATATTCCACTTGCCTGGTTAGTGGATCACTGTTTGAGGCTCAAAAACAATGAAACTATACATGATTACAGCTGTCCGCAGTGTACAGATACAGGGTATAGGGAATAACGTTTAGTGCAAGATAAAGTCCAGTAAAGATAGTACGAGGGTCTCCAATGAGGTAGATGGGAGGCCAGGACCGCTCTCTAGTTGGTAATAGGATTGTTACCTGATAACAGCCGGGAAGAAACTGTCCCTGAATCTGGAGGTGTGCGTTTTCACACTTCTGTACCTCTTGCCCGATGGGAGAGGGGAGAAGAGGGAGTAGCCGGGGTGCGACTGGTCCTTGATTATGCTGTTGGCCTTGCCGAGGCAGCGTGAGGTGTAGATGGTGTCGATCTAAGGGAGGTTGGTTTGTGTGAAGGCCTGGGCTATGGCCACAATTGGCTGCAATTTCTTGCATCTGTGAGGCAGCAGCTCTGTCAACTGCAGCACTGAGCCTTGCCTCCAACTCAACTGGAAAATATAGGTTTATTCTTGCGCTATCGACGTTTGCAGCGGCCTCTGCAGTCCGTCTGTCTTTTTTTAATTTTTAGTCCCGTTGAGTGTATAGTTTGTAGTGGTTTATATATTGTTTTTAACTGTGTATATGTGTGGGGCAGGTGGGGGAAACTTTTAAATCTCTTCCCTTTAAACCTTTTCCCTGTCGGGTCTCCGTTGTCGTTGGGGCCTAGCACCGTGGAGCGGCCTCCAACCGGAACGACCTGGGGGCTCCAGTCGCGGAGCCTGCGGACCCACCATCGTGGAGCTGGCCGGCATCGGAGCATGGGGAGCGGTGGTGGCCTGCGGCTGCGGCCCGACTCCGGAGCTTCGGAGGCTGCAGCTGCAGGCCCGGTGCACGGTGACATCGGGAGCTCGCGGGTCCCTGGTGGGAGACCGCTTTTTGGAGCTCCCGCAACGGCAACTTCTCCCGCCCAAGTCGCAGGGTTGAAGGCGACCCGGAGCAGGGCCTTACATCGCCCGGCGTGGACTTAACGGCCGCGGGACATGCCATCGGGAGAAGAATGGAGAGCAGGGGAGAGACAAGACTTTGCCTTCCATCACAGTGAGAAGGAGGTTCACTGTGATGGATGTTTGTGTAAATTGTGTTAATTGTGTGTCTTGGTTCTTTTCTTGTTGTATGACTGCAGAAACCAAATATCGTTTGAACTTCATTTGAGGTTCAATTGACAATAAACGGTATTGTAATTGTAAAAAAAAATGTAATTATACTGTTTAATGTTCTTTGACTCTGTGACAAAGGGAAATAAGTGAAGGAATGGGACAAAGGATAACACGGAGGGCTAACATTGACTTTGTTGACGTGTCTGTTACAGAAAAATTATGAATTTAGGAAAGATCTAATCAAACGAGTGGCACAGTGGCACAGTGGCACAGAGGGGTAAAGTGTGAGATTACAAAATGTATTACATCGGATGAATTAGAAAGGGGTGAAGGATAATTCCTAATCTGCAAGAATTACGTAGCCAGATGCATAGTATACCACACAGCGCAGCACGCTGGCACAGCGGTAGAGTTACTGCCTGATAGAGACCCGGGTTCGACCCTGACTACGGGTGCTATCTGTACGGAGTTTGTACGTTCTCCCTGTGACTGCGTGGGTTTTCACTGGGTGCTCCGGTTTCCCTCCACACTCCAGGTTTACAGGTTTGTAGGCCAATTGGCTTCTGTATATTGTCCCTAGTGTGTTGGATAGAACTAGTGTACAGGTATTCGCTGGTCGGCACGGACTCCGAGGGCCGAAGGGCCTTTTTCCACGCTGTGTCTCCAAACTAAATTAAACTATTTGTAGGCCTATTATGAGTTTACCACCAACACTTACTTTTAGTTTTAGAGATACAGCGCGGAAACAGGTCCTTCAGCCCACTAAGTCCACGCCGCCCAGCGATCCCCGCACACTTACACTATCCTAGACACACTAGGGACAATTTACAGTTATACCCAGCCAATTAACCTACAAACCTGCACGTCTTTGGAGTGTGGATGAAAACAGGAGACCCCGGAGAAAACCCACGCAGGTCACAGGGAGAACGCACAAACTCCGTACAGACAGCACCCGTAGTCAGGATGGAACCCGGGTCTCTACCGCTGCGCCACCGAGCCACAAATCGAAGAAAAGCCAATGTTATTCAAATGATCTACTTGACGACCAACTTGAATGATACTCAATGATTCATTGAATGAATGAAAACGCATCACTTTTTGTCAACGTACTTGTAAGCCAAGGTAGCACTGAAGTGCTGTCGAATGTAAGCTTCCAGTACAGCATTGAAGTGTTGGAACTTCCTGTCTGCTATCAGCCCAATGAGAAACACCTGCAATCACAACAAGAGTGAAATACAAGTCAGTTGTGTTGAGAGATACAGAGCGGATACAAGCCTTCCGGCCCACCGAGACAGTGCCGAGCAACGATCCCCGCACACTAACACTTTCCTACAGACAGTACGAACCATTTACAATTTTACCCCAACCAATTAACATACAAACCTGCACGTCTTTGGAGTGTGGGAGGAAACCCCGGAGTACCCGTAGAAAACCCACGCAGGTCACGGGCAGAACGTACGAACTCTGTGCAGAAAGCACCCGCAGCCGGGATCGAACCCGGGTCTCTGGTGCTGAGAGGCAGCAACTTTAACCACTGAGCCGCCTGCCGGGCCATCGGCAACTCCTCCACGGCATACTTTGCCGGTCTGATTTATAGGAGGGATTGAGGGAGAGGGGGAAAGTGGGGGAGGTGAGGAGAGTGGGGGAGGAGGGGGAATAGATGGGGAGGAGGGGGGAGTGGGGGATAGAGGGAGAGGAGGGCAGTGGGTGAGGTCAGGAGGGATAGTGGGGGGGACAGGGGGAGGTGAGGAGTGGGGGGGTAGAGGGATAGGAGGGGGGTACGGAGGGGAGTGGAGTTATGGAGGGAGGGAGGGAGTGACTGAGGGTAGGGGAAGGAGAGGGAGGGAGTGGTGAGGGACGGAGTGGGGGAAGGGAGGAGGAAAGGGGAAAGAAGAGGGAGGGCGAAGAGGAGGGGGAGGGAGTGCTGGGAGATGAGCGGAAATGAGCCGCACCTGCCCAGTTGGGGGCTATGCGTGAGTGGTGCAATATTGCGTTGGGGGGACTGTTTGCATTGGGGGATCGGGTGAGTGGTGGAATATTGCATTGGGGAACGGGTTGCGCTGGGGGACCAGGCCTCAAAAGTGTGACTGGGACCCAACAAGTCCCACTTAGTCTAGTATAATACAGAAAAAAGGAACTGGGAGGTTTATGAAAATCCCAGCTCCTTCCCCGCGCACCGGCCCTGTCTCTCGCCCACTTGGACTCAAACCTATTGCTCCCCTCCTCTTCCCCCTCCACCCATTTTCATTTCTCTAGCTTCACAATTCACAACTCTTCAATCCTTTTGTCTCACGTATTCTATCTTTTCATCTCAACACCTCACACTGTATTTAGAGGTTGCGATTGGAGCTCCAGAGTCACAGTCGGGGAGAATAAAAAAGCAGATATTTGCACCAGCATCCCCACTATAACTTCACTGTTCATTTAGTTTAGTTTAGTTTAGTTTAGGAGATACAGCGTGGAATGAATGAATGAATGAATGAATGAATGAATGAATGAATACGTTTATTGGCCAAGTATTCACATACAAGGAATTTGCCTTGGTGCTCCACCCGCAAGTGACAACATGACATACAGTGACAGTTAGGAATGACACATAAAACATTAAACATTAATAATAAAACATTATTGATTAAGCATGTGAATTAAATAAAATACCAGATCAAAGGGAGGCTACAGATTTTTGGCTGTTGAGTAGAGCTACTATAAAAACTGTTTTTATGTCTGGCTGTGGCAGCTTTGACAGTCTGGAGTCGCCTTCCAGATGGAAATGATTCAAAGAGTTTGTGGCCAGGGTGAGAGGGGTCAGAGATGATTTTGCCCGCTCGCTTCCTGGCCCTTGCAGTGTACAGTTCATCAATGGAGGGAAGGTTGCAGCCAATAACCTTCTCAGCTGATCGGACGATTCGCTGCAGCCTCCAGGTGTCGTGCTTGGTGGCTGAGCCAAACCAGACCATGATGGAGAAGGTGAGGACAAACTCTACGAAGGCCGTGTAGAATTGGACCATCATTGCCTGTGGCAGATTGTGCTTCCTCAGCTGCCGCAGGAAGTACATCCTCTGTTGTGCCTTTTTGACTGTGGAGTCGATGGTGGCCCCCCATTTAAGGTCCATGGAGATGATGGTTCCCAGGAACTTCTTTAATTAAAGACTCCACAGATGTGACTGTGGTGTTGATGGTGAGTGGGGTGAGGGGAGGGGGAGCTCTCCTAAAGTTTACAATCAATTCAACTGTCTTAAGAGCATTGAACTCTAGGTTGCTGTGATGGCACCAGGATGGCAGCTATGTCACTTCCTTTCTATAGGCACCAGCTGTGTCTCTTCTTGTCTGTAGGCAAGTACATCCTCTTTCCAAACTGGCCCTTCCCACCTACTCCGCACTGACCAGCGATCACCCCTACACTAGTTCTATCATACACAATAGGGACAATTTACAGAGGCCAATTAACCAACAAACCTGCACGTCTTTGTAAGTAAGTAAGTAAGTAAGTAAGTAAGTAAGTAAGTAAATGTTATTGATATAGCATGTTAAAATCAACTCGCGTTGAAACCAAAGTGTTTTACATAGAAGAAATAATTAAGTTTCCATACATCTATAGAAAAATAAAAAAAAACAAAATTGACAGAACACATTATAGAAT
Source organism: Amblyraja radiata (assembly GCF_010909765.2). NCBI lineage: Eukaryota > Metazoa > Chordata > Chondrichthyes > Rajiformes > Rajidae > Amblyraja > Amblyraja radiata. The sequence goes on along the minus strand of NC_045956.1, from coordinate 189,198,344 downwards.
TCAACATGATCGTCCCCGCACAACAGAATCAAAATGTTCCAGTGTGGGGAAAGACATCAGAAAGTTAAGTCCTCTTCCTCTGTGAATCACCCGAGGTCGGGGACTATTTGTGGCCTCCGCAGCCAGTCCGATGTTGTAGGCCCTCTTGCCGAGAAATTGGAACTCCAGCGTCGGGTGAACACTCCTCAGCGGCTTGGAATGTCTGGAGCGGCCACTTCCTCCCCGGAGTCCTCAGGCCGTGCTGGTTGGAGCTCCGACTCTGGCGATCTCGGATCCCAGGCTCCGCTGTGTTCCAAATCCAGTGCCGCCCTCGGCTGGACGTCCGCAGCCACAGCTCCTCGGATGTTGGAGTCGGTGGTCACAGCACTCCGGTGCTAACCGCACGGCAACCCGGGCAAGGCATCGCCCGCTCTGTGACGGTGTTCCAGCGCTGTGCCGCCGCCGAAGCTGTAGTCCCCTGGCCGGTCCCGACAGGAAACGCCGCTCCAGTCCGATGGTAGGCCGCGAGGAAGGGGCGAAGAAGCAGCTCGGAGGGAAGCTGCCTCTCAGACCAGGTAGGGACTAGGAAATAACGTTTCCCCCTTCCCCTCCCCTCACCAACCACATAAAAGAAGACCTCCAACTAACATTTTGTTTTAGGGCCTAAAAATAAAAATAAAAAAGGGTGAAAGGACGGACTGCAGGCAGTCTTTGGAATGTGGGAGGAAACCGGAGCACCCGGAGAAAACCACGTGGTCACAGAGTCATACAATGTGGAAACAGGTTCTTCTGCCCAACTTCCCCTCACCATCCCATCTACAGTAGTCACATCTGCCTGCGTTTGGCCCATATCCCTCTAAACCTGTCCAATCCATGTACCCGTGTAAATGTTTCATAAACCTTGCGACAGTCCCTGCTACAGGGTCTCAGGGAGAACTTGCAAACTCCGTGCAGACAGCACCTGTAGTCAGAATCGAACCCGGGTCTCTGGCGCTGCGAGGCAGTGACCCTATCGCTGCACCACCGTAACGCCGTGTGTGGCATGCCATCACCCTGGCTCAGTGATCCTTGCAGTTTAGGGATTATCCGTCTCCCCGATCCAATTCAACCGACTCAACACATTTTGTAATCTGGCACTTTGCCTCCAACACCAAATGTAATTGTTCACTAATATTTGATGCCACGCCAATTACCCCCTTTCAAACCAACGTGGATCATTTCCAATCTCAGCCCTGCTTGTGAGTTTAGCGGAATACCACAGCGCTAGATTTATTTCCTTTAGCGATTCGGGAAGGGACAATTTAAAATGGACTAGAGCTCCTGCTCCAACCTGTACAGCTAACACAGCTGAGCTGATACAGGCTTCTGTTAGCCTTGCTCTGTATTTGTCTTTGAGTTCCTGTCCCCGCGGGCGCCGAAGAAGAAGGGAAAGTCATGAGGCGAGGTGTTGCGCTGGCCGCTGATCCAAAGTGATGGACAATGAATGAATGGATTGTGAATTAAATGGAATTACATTTCTCCGACAAGCTGGAGAGGGTGAGAGAAGATTTACGAGGATGTTGCCAGGGCCCCAGGGCTTCAGCTGCAATAAGAGGAGGTTGAGCAGGTTAGGACTTTATTCATCAGAGCGCAGGAAGATGAGGGGTGATCTTGTAGAGGTGTACAAGATCGTGAAAGGAATTTATTTATTTATGAGTGGAATATTTGTGCGTCACGCAGGTGGCGCGCGAGAATCCGAAAATCCTGGGGCGCCGCGCGCTACCGCACGTCACTGCATACGCCACCACACCTCACCACACGCCATGCGCGCGTGATGCACGCCATGGGCACGTCACGACGCACATGTCGTGCATTGTCACGCGTAAATGTTGTTGCGTAAATGACGCTCAAATGACGTTTTATTGTCATATGTCCCAGACAGAATAATGAAATTCTTACCTGGACAGGCTAGGGTTTTGAAGAATGTGAAAGGACTGGATTGAAACATATTTAAATCTGAAGGATTGTGCAGAGAGGATGTTTTCTCTTGTGAGGGAATCTAAAAGTAGGATTTCACTGTTTAAAACTTAGGGGTCACCATCTTACCTTCTGGACAAAAGATCGAATAGGCTTATAAATGGATCGACTTGATAAATTTCACACAGAGAGTGGTGGGTCTGTGGAATTCTCTGCCTCAGAGGCCGGTTCTCTGGATACTTTCAAGAGAGAGCTAGATAGGGCTCTTGAAGATAGCGGAGTCAGGGGGTATGGAGAGAAGGCAGGTACAGGATACTGAGTTGGATGATCAGCCATGATCATATTGAATGGCGGTGCAGCCTCGAAGGGCCGAATGGCCTACTCCTGCACCTATTTTCTATGTTTCTATGTTTCTATGTTTCATTTATATACAGAAACATAGAACTACAGATGCTGGCTGGAGTGCTGGAGTACCGCAGCAGACCAGTCAACGTCTCTGGAGCCTGACGAAGGGCCACGATCTTAAACGTCACCTCACAAAGAGTCGCACAGCGTGGAAACAGGCCCTTCGGCCCAACTTGCTCACGCCGACATCTACGCTAGTCCCACCTGAGCCATATTCCTCCAAACCTGTCCTATCCACGTACCTGTCAACATGTTTCTTGGATGTATGATAGTGCCTGCCTCAACTGTCTCCTCTGGCAGCACGTTCCATACACCCACCACCCTCCGTTTAAAACATTTCCTCATTGACAATAGACAACAGACAATAGACAATAGACAATAGGTGCAGGAGTAGGCCATTCGGCCCTTGGAGCCAGCACCTCCATTCAATGTGAGCATGGCTGATCATCCACAATCAGTACCCCGTTCCTGCCTTCTCCCCATATCCCCTGACTCTGCTATTTTTAAGGATCCTATCTAGCTCTCTCTTGAAAGTATCCAGAGAACCGGCCTCCACCGCCCTCTGGGGCAGAGAATTCCACAGACTCACCACTATCTGTGAGAAAAAGTGTTTCCTCGTCTCCATTCAAAATGGCTTACTCCTTATTCTTAAACTGTGGCCCCTGGTTCTGGACTCCCCCAACATCGGGAACATGTTTCCTGCCTCTAGCGTGTCCAAGCCCTTAACAATCTTCATTTGTCGACGAATTGCTTGGAAAATTAGTGATTTTCTTTAGTATGTGGGATAGTGTTAGAGTATGCTAGCTCGTTGGTCGGTGCAGACTAGGTGGGCCGAAGGGCCTGTTTCCATGCTGTATCTCTGAACTGAACTAAACTAAACTAGTGTATAAACTGATTGGTAGTCGGCACGGACTCCGTGGGCTGAAGGGCCTGTTTCTAAACTAGACTAAACTAACTTGGTGTCTGGAAAGTAACTGCTAAACTAACCTAGTGTGGGGTCTGAGGGGTAAATTTATCATACAAAGGGGATCGAGCTGCCAGAGAAGGTAGTTGAGGCAGGGACTATCCCATTGTTTAAAAAACAGTTGGACAGGTACATGGATAGGACAGGTTTGGAGGGATATGGACCAAATGCGGGCGGGTGTGACTGATGTAGCTGGGGAATGTTGGCCGGTGTGGGCAAGTTGGGCCAAAGGGCCTGTTTCCACGCTGTGTCTATGACTCTATGACTCTATAGAATGCTAAACAACTCCCAATCAGAGCGTAACGAAGTGGCCCGGGATCAATTTTGCAAAATAAACACTTCACTGGGGTGATATTCCCTCTCCTGGCATGAAACAACATCACGTGTCAAAGAATAAGCAATGTTCCTGGAAGTCGCAGTCCTTACAGACAAAACTAACGCTGGGCTTGTTTAGATTGTCACCTGCTAGATATCAAGGGAGTAAACTTGGTAATCCTAAACTTTCAGGCCTCAGTTCCTCTGACAAGCGGCTACATAAACAGCACAATTTCCACTGTGTTTAAATTGGATTTGACTCCCTCCAGGTATTTTCGATTAGCATGTTAAGGAAAGATAAATAGCTGTAGTATGATTAATGAGCTTGTTCCATCACCACGGGTCTGCAATGTAAATAAGCTGATGTTTGGTTCTCCATCCATAATCCTGGGTTAATACTTTTGTAATATAGCGAGGAGTATCCAGGGTACATGACGGGACAGGTCAGCGCAAAGCCCCCGCTGAGGGGTTTAACCCCTTCTGTGCCACCCGGCCTCGGTCGGCAAAGCCAGCAGCAGAATCAAGGACCAGTCTCACCCCGGCCACTCCCTCTTCTCCCCTCTCCCATCGGGGAAAAAGGTACAGAAGTGTGAAAACGCACAACCTCCAGATTGGGGCATTGTTGGCCGATGTGGCCACCTATTCCTTCTCTCCATCGATGCTGCCTCACCCACTGGGTTTCTCCAGCATGTTTGTCTACCTTCCATTTTCCCAGCATCTGCAGTGCTTTCTTAAACACTGAGTTAGTCCAGTGTCTTTTTATTGAAGCATAGCCATGGTTACCATGTGAAGAGCTGAAAGACCCTCCATCAGGTTAAACCCTACCTTAAAGATGTGTCCTGCTCCATACAATCCTTTGACAAATCCGAAGACAGACACAAACTGCTGGAGTAAAGGGCCTGTCCCACGAGCATTCGACTGCATGCGGCAAGCGCGACCAAACCGGAAGCGGGGGCCACGCGGGGGTCGCGTGATCCCCGTACAGGGCCTGTCCCACGAGCATGCGGCTGCATGCGGCAAGCGCGACCAAACCGGAAGCGGGGGCCACGCGGGGGTCGCGTGATCCCCGTACAGGGCCTGTCCCACCAGCATGCGGCTGCATGCGGCAAGCGCGACCAAACCGGAAGCGGGGGCCGCGCGGGGGTCGCGTGATCCCCGTACAGGGCCTGTCCCACGAGCATGCGACTGCATGCGGCAAGCGCGACCAAACCGGAAGCGGGGACCGCGCGGAGGTCGAGTGATCCCCATACAGGGCCTGTCCCACGAGCATGCGACTGCATGCGGCAAGCGCGACCAAACCGGAAGCGGGGACCGCGCGGAGGTCGAGTGATTCCCATACAGGGCCTGTCCCACCAGCATGCGGCTGCATGCGGCGAGCACGACCAAACCGGAAGTGGGGGCCGCGCGGAGGTCGAGCGATCCCGTACGAGTTGACGTGAAGTTCGAGTAAGGTCCGCGGGAAGTTCGCGCTAGGTGTACGCCGTCAAGACGCTGCGTGCGGCCTCAATGCGGCTGCGGGCCGACAGGCCGTTGCCGCGCGGAATTTTTGGACAGTGTCAGTTTTTCGAAGCCCTGCGCGATGTCGGGACCAGCTCCGCACAACTCCATACGGCTCCGGCGATCGAAGTGGGACCGGCCCCACGAGGCCGTACGGCTCAAGCCACCACGTTAGGTCGCGCTTGCCGCATGGAGTCGCATGCTCGTGGGACATGCTCTGAACTCAGCGGGACAGGCAGCATCTCTGGAGAGAAGGAATGGGTGATGTTCCTGCTCGACCTGTAAAGTGTCTATCTTCGGTGTAAACCAGCATCTCCAGTTCCTTCCCACACTGTGACAAATCCATAAGGTTTCGCTCATTCCAACCCCCTTCCACTTGAACCAGCTTTGAAAAGTGAAGCCAAATTAAAAATCTCTTTCTGAAGGGATGTCATTTTATCTTAACTAACCCATCTCTGAACATTTACCATTTCCAATCGCAGCTCCTCATGGAGTGGACGACACAGAAGCTGCAACATCCATAGGTTTAAAGTGAAGGGGAAAAGATTTAATAGGAATCTGAGGGGTGGCTTTTTCTCACAAAGGGGTGGTGGGTGCATGGAATGAGTTGCCAGAGGAGGTAGTTGAGGCTGGCACTATCCCAACGTTTTGGAAGGATATGGACCAAATGCAGGCAGGTGTGACTAGTATAGCTGGGGCATGTTGGCCAGTGTGGGCGAGTTGGGCTGAAGGGCCTGTTTCCACACTGTATCACTCAATGACTCTATGAAAAGAAGTTTGATTTCGAGTTCAAGTTCGCGTTTATTGTCACAACCAATGAATACAGTGAAATTTGAGTTACCGTAAAGCCATACTAAGTGAAATGCAACAACACACACAGCCACATCAAATAAAATTTAACATAAATATCCACCACAGTGGAATCCACATTCCTCACTGTGATGGAAGGTAATAAAGTTCAATTAGCTTCCTCCTTTGTTCCCCGTCACGGTTCGGGACCTTTGATCCCTCCGCAGTTCACCGCTGCCGACGGACGGTCCGCTGTTCAAGCCCTCGCGTCGGGATGATGGAAACTCCAGCATCGGGATGGATCGGAACACTCCGTGGCATGGAGCTCCCGAGTCGGCCTCTTTTTACCGGAGGCCGTGGCTTCACGGTGTTAATGTCCACAGGCCCCGCTGGCCAATTAGGAGACTGATTAGGTATGCCATCTCATCCTTGGACCTTGCAGTGCTCCATCGCTGTTCCAACACACAGTAACGCAGGAGGCAGACACAGAGTTGTGAACTCAGCTCGGTTCATCACGGACCCCCCCCCAGCCCACCATTGATAATATGTCGGGAGGCAGTGCCTCCAACCCAATCACCCAACCACATTCCCACAACCATCATTCACTGCTATCACAGCTATGATGCAGCCCAGACCAGCACACAAACCAACCTCCCTTCCTCCATCAACTCCATCTACACCTCACGCTGTCTCGGCAAGGCCAGCAGCATAACCAAGGGCCAGTCTCACCCCGGCCACTCCCTCTTCTCCCCTCTCCCATCGGGCAAGAGGTACAGAAGTGTGAAAACGCACACCTCCAGATTCAGGGGCAGTTTCTTCCCAGCTGTTATCAGGCAACTGAACCAACCTACCGCCAACTAGAGAGTGGTCCTGAGCTACAATCTACCTCATTGGAGACCCTTGGACTATCTTCGGTCAGACTTTACTGGACTTTATCTTGCACTAATTGTTATTCTGTTTATCCTGTGTATGTGCATGGTGGACATCTCCATTGTAATCATGTATAGTCTATCAGCTTACTGGATAGCACGCAACAGGTATCAGGGGAGAAGACAGATCAAGCATGATTGAATGGTGGAGTAGACTTGATGGACCAAATGGACTAATTCTGCTCTGATCTCTTCTGAACTTATGAACAAAAGTTTTTCACTATACCTCGGCACACGCGACAATAAACTAAACTAAGTAACTTGTGTCTCCATTTTACTGGCCCAATGCAAAGTCTCTTCAAAGTATGCCCACTCTATAACTGGAGGTCTATGTCATTCTTTTATGTTTACATGTTATAATAGGACAAATAGGCCATTTAGCCCCGAGTCTACTCCGCCATGCATTCATGTCATATGTTGAGAGAATGGAGCAGCTGGGCTTGTACACTCTGGAGTTTAGAAGGGTGAGAGGGGATCTTATTGAAACATATAAGATTATTAAGGGATTGGACATGCCAGAGGCAGGAAACATGTTCCCGATGTTGGGGGCCACAGTTTAAGAATAAGGGGTAAGTCATTTAGAACAGGGATGAGGAAACACATTTTCGCACATAGGGTTGTGAATCTGTGGCATTCTCGGGTTTAGAAGGTTAATTCCCGGGATGGCGGGACTGCATATGCTGAGAGAATGGAGCAGCTGGGCTCTTATACTGGAATTTAGAAGGATGAGAGGGCATCTTATTGAAACATATAAGATTATTAAGGGTTTGGACATGCTACAGGCAGGAAACATGTTCCCGATGTTGGGGGCCACAGTTTAAGAATAAGGGGTAAGCCATTTAGAACGGAGATGAGGAAACACTTTTTCACACAGAGAGTTGTGAGTCTGTGGAATTCTCTGGCTCAGAGCGCGGTGGAGGCCGGTTCTCTGGATGCTCTGTGTAGTGTCAGTTAGACACTTGGGATTGATTTAATAGTCTGCCTTCTGGTAGCAGAGTCTGTGAGTGTTGCACAGGGGGGGGGGGGGGGGCACGACTCGCAGTCTGCGTGCAGGGCTCCAAGCAAAGATACTATTAACATACTATAAACATAGTAAACACAAACTATTCCCCGCAACGCTGATTACACTGCGAGAGGCATAACTAAAGTCGTCGGGTTTACTGAAATGGCGGATGTTACACTCCGTTGCATACTACACGTCAGTCCATTTGATTTTGCTTGAGTTGTCTATCTTGCTCTGCTCTATGATCTTTGCTGATGAGCAAGGAGACGAAGATCTCATTGCACTTCCCCATCAATAAACTCCATCCGCTCCTTGTTTTTGCAAATCAACCCCCATAGAAACAGTCACATGAAAAGCGAAGGGTGTGGTTGTGGTGAAACTGAAAGCACTGAAGCGGTTAGTAATACCAGGCACACTCTGAGCAGAAGTCACACTGACAACCTGAAGCAGCCAGTCCCCTGTCCGGGACACTGAAGGAAGGAGCTGGTAATCAGTCACTGTGCGTTTTGCTGTCTATTGGTCTGTGTTACACTTATCCAGTGCTGTCTCTGGTGTTCAGTTCACTCACCTTCCAATGTTATTTCTGGCAGAGCGTGAGCGGTGAGATCGTGTGATCGGAGCCACAGACACAACTCTAGTGAGAGGTAAGGACAAGAGAGGGGACAGAGACGGCAGCAGCTGTGGGATTGCCACAACGGAGGTATAGAAGGAGGGCCAGCTAGAGTGGGAGCGGCCGTGTTGGGAGGGATTGTGAAGTCAAACTGCTTCTGCTGAGGTTTAAACCCAAACAGAAACTTACTGAGATACGGCCACTAATGTCAAAGTGCTCACCAACTGACATTCACCCATTTATCTGACCATTCCATAGGACTACGCCCAGCATGGCCCCATCCATAGGTGGACTATCTATCTTCTGGCACAAAAAACATTCTTGGATACGCTTTAAAAACTCTACCGTCTGTAATCCTATCTCATGAAGATGATCTCACAATACTGGGGAAATTCAAATCCCCGATTATTCCAATACAATTTCTCTCTGCAATTTTCCTTGATATTTGCTCCTCTATCTTCTGCTAACTGTTGGGAATCTACTCCCCTGTTTTAACCTCTACCCATATTGTTGCATTTGAAGTGCCTGCTCAATCATACTCCCTCATTCGTGCAATGATGATGTCGGCACTTTGAGTGGTCATTGGCACCCGGGCACTTTGAGTGGTCATTGGCACCCGGGCAACCGTTAATTTCGAGCCCTGTCACAGTTTAAGGATAAGAGGGAAGTCTTTTAGGACCAAGATGAGAAAATCATTTTTTACACAGAGAGTGGTGAATCTGTGGAATTCTCTGCCACAGAACGTAGTTGAGGCCAGTTCATTGGCTATATTTAAGAGGGAGTTAGATGTGGCCCTTGTGGCTAAAGGGATCAGGGGGTATGGAGAGAAGGCAGGGATGGGATACTGAGTTGGATGATCAGCCATGATCATATCGAATGGCGGTGCAGGCTCGAAAGGCCGAATGGCCTACTCCTGCACCTATTTTCTATGTTTCTATGTTCACCAGACTGATTGCTGGAATGTCAGGACTTTCATATGAAGAAAGACTGGATAGACTCAGCTTGTAATCGCTAGAATTTAGAAGATTGAGGGGGGATCTTATGGAAACTTACAAAATTCTTAAGGGGTTGGACAGGCTAGATGCAGGAAGATTGTTTCCCATGTTGGGGAAGTCCAGAACAAGGGGTCACAGTTTAAGGATAAAGGGGAAATCTTTTAGGACTGAGATGAAAAAAACATTTTTTACACAGAGAGTGGTGAATCTCTGGAATTCTCGGGTTTAGAAGGTTAATTCCCGGGATGGCGGGACTGCATATGCTGAGAGAATGGAGCAGCTGGGCTCTTATACTGGAATTTAGAAGGATGAGAGGGCATCTTATTGAAACATATAAGATTATTAAGGGTTTGGACATGCTACAGGCAGGAAACATGTTCCCGATGTTGGGGGCCACAGTTTAAGAATAAGGGGTAAGCCATTTAGAACGGAGATGAGGAAACACTTTTTCACACAGAGAGTTATGAGTCTGTGGAATTCTGTGGTTCAGAGCGCGGTGGAGGCCGGTTCTCTGGATGCTCTGTGTAGTGTCAGTTAGATACTTGGGATTGATTTAATAGTCTGCCTTCTGGTAGCAGAGTCTGTGAGTGTTGCACGGGGGGTGGGGGGGGGTTTTGTTTTTGCAAATCAACCCCCATAGAGACAGTCACATGATTTCTGTGAAAAGCGAAGGGTGTGGTTGTGGTGAAACTGAAAGCACTGAAGCTGTCAGTAATACCAGGCACACTCTGAGCAGAAGTCACACTGACAATCTGAAGCAGCCAGACCCCTGTGCGGGACACTGAAGGAAGGAGCTGGTAATCAGTCACTGTGCGTTTTGCTGTCTATTGGTCTGTGTTACACTTATCCAGTGCTATCTCTGGTGTTCAGTTCACTCAACTTCCAATGTTATTTCTGGCAGAGCGTGAGCGGTGAGATCGTGTGATCGGAGCCACAGACATCACTCTCGTGAGAGGTAAGGACAAGAGAGGGGACAGAGACCGGCAGCAGCTGTGGGATTGCCACAACGGAGGTATAGAAGGAGGGCCAGCTAGAGTGGGAGCGGCCATGTTGGGAGGGATTGTGAAGTCAAACTGCTTCTGCTGAGGTTTAAACCCAAACAGAAACTTACTGAGATACGGCCACTAATGTCAAAGTGCTCACCAACTGACATTCACCCATTTATCTGACCATTCCATAGGACTACGCCCAGCATGGCCCCATCCATAGGTGGACTATCTATCTTCTGGCACAAAAAAACATTCTTGGATACGCTTTAAAAACTCTACCGTTTGTAATCCTATCTCATGAAGATGATCCCACAATACTGGGGAAATTCAAATCCCCGATTATTCCAATAGATTTAGATTAGATTAGATTATACCTTTAATAATCCTTTACAGGAAATTACAGTGCCACGACAGCTTCAAGACAGACATAACACCACACATTTCCTCAAATAGCTTCCATACTTAACAAGTTAAAATACAAGTTAAAATACAAGTTAAAATACAATGAATGAAAAAAAAAAGTGCAGTTATTTATGCGCATTATATAACCTTATAGCAGCTGGTATACAAGACTTCCTATGTCTCTCAGTTTTGCACATTGGTGCAATCAGTCTCTGACTGAAGATGCTGCTCTTGATAACCTTCAGGGCATGGAGTGGGTGAGTGGGGTTGGTCATTATTGAACCCAGTTTGTTCAGAGTTCTGGCCTCTGCCACCTGCTGGACCGTTCGTTGCTCAGCCCCGACCACTGAGCCGGCCTTCCTGATCAGCTTGTCCAGTCTGTTTTTGTTCGCTATGCGGGCACCATCTCCCCAACAGGCCACAGCAAAAAACAGAGCACTGGCCACCACTGAATGGTAGACACTGCACAGCAGGGGTTGGCAGATGTTGAATGACCTTAGCCTCCTTATAAAATACAGTCGACTTTGTCCCTTCCTGTACACCGCCTTCATATGACTCTTCCAGTCCAGCTCACTGTCAAGCTGCACCCCAAGGTACCTGTGGTTGGCGACCACCTCCACCTCAGTGCCCTTAATGGTGATTGGTGTTGGTTGAGTCCTCCTCCTCCCCCTCCTGAAGTCCACAACTATCTCCTTGGTTTTTGTGGTGTTAAGATGGAGGTTATTGTGTGCACTCCACTCCACAAAGTTACTTATTATGTCTCTATACTCCTCCTCATTGCCCCCTTTGATGAGGCCGACAACAGCTGTGTCATCCGAAATTTTCTGCAAAAAGTAGCTGTTGGTGTTATATTGGAGATCCGCTGTGTAGATGGTAAACAGGAATGGAGCCAGCACAGTTCCTTGTGGAGCCCCTGTGCTGCTCAAGATGGTGCTTGAGACATTGTTCTGTAGGCGCACGTACTGTGGTCTGAGGGAAAGGTAATCCAAACACCACAGTACCAGTGATGGATCCACTTTCATCTTCTCCATCTTCTCCCCTAGCAGTCGGGGCTGAATTGTGTTGAAGGCGCTTGAGAAGTCAAAAAATGTAATCCTTACAGATGCATCAGTAGTGTCCAAATGTGTGTACACCCTCTGCAGCATGTAAATGAGGGCATCATCGACACTGATACAATTTCTCTCTGCAATTTTCCTTGATATTTGCTCCTCTATCTTCTGCTAACTGTTGGGAATCTACTCCCCTTTTTTAACCTCTACCCATATTGTTGCATTTGAAGTGCCTGCTCAATCATCCTCCCTCATTAGTGCAATGATGATGTCCTTCACAAATCATGCAATGTTCTCTCCTCTTACACTGCCCTTGTCATGCCTGGAACTTCTATACCTTTTAACATTGAGTTGCTGGTCTTTCAACTATGTCTCAGTGATTGCAAAAATACCATATACCCGCATGCTGATCAGCACTAAGTTCATGTGCTTTACTGGTCAGAATCTTTACAAAAAGATGTAATTTGACCTTCTCATCCTACCATGTACAACATCATTCCCATGTCAGTTCTACCTAATGACTAACCTAGTGTTTCTACAATTGACTGAAACTTACCCTCAATCACACATGTAGTCTAAGTCCCATTTCCCCCGACCAAATTAGTTTCAAACCTTCTCAACAATAAATAGGGGTAAAACTGCCAGCAAGGATATTGGACCTTGCCCCATTCAGGTGCAAACTGACCTGCTTGTATAGGCTGCACCCATTCCAGAAATGTCTATGCCCCAACATCCAGCCATCCCTCCTACACCATCCCTATGGCCACATATTCATCTGGCCTATCTTTGTATTCCTATATTCAGGAGCATGTGACACCAGAAACAATGCAGAGATTACAATCTTGAAGGTCCTGCTCATGATTCTGCGAGTTTGCGGATGACATAAAGCTGGGTGGCAGTGTGAACTGTGAAGAGGATGTTAGGAGGTTGCAGGGTGACCTGAACAGGTTGAGTGAGTGGGCAGATGCATGGCAAATGCAGTATGATATAGATAAATGTGAGGTTATCCACTTTGGCGGCAAAAATAAGGGGGCAGATTATTATCTCAATGGGGTTAGGTTTGGCAAGGGGGAGGTGCAGTGAGACCTGGGCGTCCTTGTACACCGGTCACTGAAAGTTGGCGTGCAGATACAGCAGGCCGTGAAGAAAGCTAATGGAATGTTGGCCTTCATAACAAGAGGATTTCATTATAGGAGTAAAGAGGTTTTTCTGCAGTTGTATAGGGCTCTGATGAGACCACATCTGGAGTATTGTGTCCAGTTTTGGTCTCCGAATTTGAGGAAGGACATCTTTGTGATTGAGGCAGTGCAGTGTAGGTTCACGAGATTGATCCCTAGGATGGCGGGACTGTCATATGAGAAAAGATTGAAAAGACTAGGCTTGTATTCACTGGAGTTTAGAAGGATGAGGGGGTGTCTTATAGAAACATATAAAATTATAAAAGGACTGGACAACCTAGATGCAGGAAAAATGTTCCCAATGTTGGACGAGTCCAGAACCAGGGGCCACAGTCTTAAAATAAAGGGGAAGCCGTTTATGACTGAGGTGAGAAAAAACTTTCTACCTTCTCTCTCTCCCAGAGTGTTGTGAATTTGTGGAATTCCCTGCCACAGAGGGCAGTGGAGGCCAAGTCATTGGATGGATTTAAGAGAGAGTTAGATAGAGCTCTAGGGGCTAGTGGAATCAAGGGATATGGGGAGAAGGCAGGCACAGGTTATTGATTGGGGACGGTCAGCCATGATCACAATGAATGGCGGTGCTGGCTCGAAGGGCCGAATGACTTCCTGCACCTATTTTCTACGTAATATTTCCATATCGACCAAGATACTGATTATAGTAGCGAGTCCCATTTTCTCACGTTTGGCCCATATTAATGATTTGGACGAGGGAATTGAATGCAACATCTCTAATGTTTGCGGATGACACGAAGCTGGGGGGCAGTGTTAGCTGTGAGGAGGATGCTCGGAAGCTGCAAGGTGACTTGGAATGGGGATCAGTGTGGGATGGAGAGGAGGGGTCTCAGGATAAGGGGAGTGGAGGGGGGCGTATGAGAGAGAGAGAGAGAGAGAGAGAGAGAGAGAGAGAGAGAGAGAGAGAGAGAGAGGAAGGGGCAGAGGAGGTGGGAAGGAAGGCCAACGCTCCTCGGACAACACCTGTCAGGCACGGAAATCGCAACCGTGGACAGAATATCTTGGAGGCCGCGTGCGCATGCGCACACTCACACACACGAGTGAGGATTCGGAGGCTTCTGTGAACGGTAATTTCAGCTCAATCCAGTGCTAAATGCAGCTCAACTCTGCCTGTCTCGCCTACAGCCCCGTCTCAATCCACACAGGGCTGTTGGTTAACCTGGCGGGACAGACAGAGTGAGCTGGGTTTTGCGCGGGCTGGGGGTCTGGGGGCGCCGCGCCCGTCTGACTCCTGACGCCTCTGGCCACCCCCGGGCGTGTGGAGGCTCTCGGGTGGGGACGGGGATGGTCCAGTGGCGGTTCGGCAGCGATCAGCGTCGGAGACCGGGATCGGTCCTGGCTGCGGTGCAGGGCTGCCGAGAGTGTTTTTGCTCGTCTCCCTCCTCCAATCACCCCCCCCCCCCCCCTACTCTACTTCCGCCTCTGACCGACACCTCCCTCCTCCAACGGTCTGTTTTGAAAGCACCGTTGGCTCCTCTATAATCTTTGGTTGGCTGAGTGGCAGCAGCGGCCGCTAACAGGCCGGGCGGGGCGGGGTGCGGGAAGGGGGAGGAGATGGAGCCGTCGCCGCCGCCGCTGCTGCTGTGCGGGGCCCGTCATTCGCTCCGACCCTCCGTCACGCCACACTTAGCATCTTTCCCACAACCGTCGCCGACACAAAACGTCACGTTCCTTTTCTCCAGAGATGCTGCCGGACACGCGGAGTTACTCCAGTTTTTTGTGTCTATCTTCGGTACAAACTAAGTTGCCAAGCCGGGCAAAATGACTCGCCGTTTAGGTTGCCTGGCGGCACTTTGAGTGGGCATTGGCACCCGGGCAACCGTTAATTTCGAGCCCTGTCACAGTTTAAGGATAAGAGGGAAGTCTTTTAGGACTGAGATGAGATGAGAAAATCATTTTTTACACAGAGAGTGGTGAATCTGTGGAAATCTCTGCCACAGAAGGTAGTTGAGGCCAGTTCATTGGCTATATTTAAGAGGGAGTTAGATGTGGCCCTTGTGGCTAGGGATCAGGGGGTATGGAGAGAAAGCAGGTACAGGATACTGAGTTGGATGATCAGCCATGATCATATTGAATGGCGGTGCAGGCTCGAAGGGCCGAATGGCCTACTATTCCACCTATTTTCTATGTTTCTATCCCTTTAAACCTTTTCTATCCATGTACCTGTCCAAATGTCTTTTAAATATTGATATAGTACTTGCCCTAACTACCCCCTCTGGCAACACATTCCATGTTCTCACTACCCCCTGAATGAAAAGTTGTCCATCAGGCTCCTATTAAATCTTTCCCCTCTCACCTTAAACCAAATAACTCTGGTTCTTGATTCCTTTACCCCGGGTAAAGACTCAGTGCATTCACAATATCCCCTCATGATTATATTTATCTCTATAAGATCACACCTCAGCCTCCTGCACTGCAAGGAATAGCACCTTTTCTGTGCACCATCACTCTGTGTAACTGACGATTTCATCCTGTAGCCATTGATCCCTTATTTACATGTCATTGGTGGTGACATGATGGTGTCAGAGGGAGAATAAGAAGGGATGAGACAAAGACTTAAGACTTTTGCCTTCCACCACAGTGAGGAGGTGCCTGGTGAACTCACTGTGGTGGATGTTAATTTGTGTTTATTGTGTGTTTTGTCATTTTTACTATATGTAGGACTGCAAGGCAACTAAATTTCGTTCAGACCGCAAGGTCTGAATGACAATAAAGGCTACTTGTTACTTGTGTTACTTGTGACGCATATTACAACCACTGACTGGTTATCCTCGCTGATGAGAATGTACTGCAACCGTTTTGAGATATTCCAGTACCTGTCACCAGGAGGACAACACAGGATTCAAGGGTCTTGTTCACCCAACTGCTCCCTTTACAATTGAGCCCCTATTTCCTGCAGCTCTGCTGATCTTTGTCCTCGCTCATTGTGCAGCTGAGCTAGTCCTAGTGCCACAAAAATGCCCGTTTCTTCCCATCCAAAGAGGCTTCCCCCAAACATATCCAATATGGTCTACCTGTTTAACAGAGGGACGGTCTCCTGCAGCACCCGCCTGTGCCCACTGATCCCTGGTGGGCACCCACTGCATTTCTACCCATTGTTTACAGGGTGACCAGCTCACTCTACATGCCATCCACAATGTCCTCAGCACCATGGATGATCCTCAGTGAGACCATCTTCAGCTCCAGATTGAGGATGATCAGCCATGATCACATTGAATGGCGGTGCTGGCTCGAAGTGCCGAATGCCCTACTCCTGCACATATTGTCTATTGTCAGATGTACAGTACATTAGTCAGGAGCTGAAGCAGGACACACTAATCACAAATCTTATTGTTCAAAAGGGAACTGCAGATGCTGGAATATCGAAGTTACACAAAATTGCTGGGGAAACTCAGCGGGTGCAGCAGCATCTATGGAGCGAAGGAAAAGGCGACGTTTCGGCCCGAAACGTCGCCTATTTCCTTCGCTCCATAGATGCTGCTGCACCCGCTGAGTTTCCCCAGCAATTTTGTGTACCTCCACAAATCTTATTTATTTTTTTGAAGACGTGACCAAAAAGATCGATGAGGGCAGAGCTGTAGACGTTGTGTACATGGATTTCAGTAAGGCATTCGATAAGATCTTGATCAATTGGGCTGGCGGGCAGAGGAATGGTTGATGGAATTTAATGGAGAGAAATGTGAGATATTGCATTTTGGGATGTCGAACAAGGGGAGGACCTACACAGTAAATGGTAGATCTCTGGGTAGTGTTGTCGAGCAGAGGGATCTAGGAGTGCAGGTGCAGGTTACTTGAAGGTTGAGTCACAGGCAGATAAGGTGACCAGATAGGCTTTTGGCACATTGGCCTTCATCAGAGTATTGAGTATAGAAGTTAGGAGGTCATGTTGCAGTTGTATAAGACGTTGCTGAGATGGAAAAGATTGAATAGGAATCTGAGGGGTAACTTTTTCACACAAATGGTGGTAAATGCAGGGAAGAAGCTGCCAGAGGAGGTAGTTGAGGCAGGGACTATCCCAACATTTAAGAAAGATTTAGACAGGTACATCGATAGGACAGGTTTGGAGGGATATGGGCCAAATGCTGGCAGTAGGGACCAGTGTAGCTGGGACATGTTGGCCGGTGTGGGCAAGTTGGGCCGAAGGGCCTG